>NC_051185.1:51651171-51727492 GCF_013339695.2 Rhipicephalus sanguineus | reverse complement strand
CTGTGGTTTGGTCGGTGCAGAAGTTCCGTCCCTATCTCCACGGCCGTCACTTCACAATTGTTACGGACCACCACGCCTTATGCTGGCTTTCTACTCTGAAGAACTTGTCCGGACGCTTGGGTCGGTGGATTCTCCGCCTGCAGGAATATGACTTCGACATAATTTAGAAGTCTGGTAGAAAACATCAAGACGCCGACGCACTTTCTCGCTGCCCGCTTCCTACTACCCAGATCAGCGTTAGCGAGACCTCGGCCGTCACTTCTACCGCAGTTCCTACGCTCGCCTCAATAGGCCGTCTATTCTCGGACGACAATTCAACATTTCGCTCCCGCCAGATGTCCGATCCATACTGCAGGCGTATTATGGACCAACTTTCGGGAGCCTCCCATCCACCTAATGCGCGACTTCGTCGTCAACTCCTGCAATTTAAGCTGGGAAATGGCGTTCTCTACCGCCACATTTACCATCCTGACGGTCAACGCTGGGTTCCTGTGCTACCACGCGCTCTTCGACTACATGTGCTTAAAGCCTTCCACGATGATTTGACTGCTGGCCATCTTGGTTTTCGAAAAACTCTGGACCGCATTCGATGTCGTTTCTACTGGCCTGGCATTTCTACTAGTGTAGCGCGGTACGTCGGTTCCTGCTTCCCATGCCAGCGCCGTAAACTCCCGACATCTGCACCTGCCGGGCCTCTACAGCCAATTCCGTGCCCCACAATGCCATTCGAGGTTGTAGGTGTCGACCTTTACGGGCCTCTTCCCGTCACATCTACTGGCAAAAGATGGATAGTGACCGCCGTAGACCACTTGACGTGCTACGCTGAGACAACCTCTGTGATTACTGGCTCGGCTGCGGAAGTTGCGGACTTCGTTCTTCACGCCATAATACTGCGTCATGGGGCTCCTCGTATACTGCTTAGCGACCGTGGAAGGGTGTTCCTGTCACAAATGTTAAATGAAGTACTGCGCGCTTTCGGAACTACTCACAAGACAGCTTCAAGCTACCACCCTCAGACCAATGGTCTCACCGAGAGATTTCATCGTACTCTTGCTGACATGATAGCTGTCTACATCCAACCAGACCACAAAAACTGGGATACCCTGCTACCATTCCTCACGTTCGCCTACAACACGGCCGTTCAGCGCACAACCGGCTACTCGCCGTTCTACCTCGTTTACGGACGTCCCCCTGCTACCTTTCTCGACGTTTCCCTCTTCAAGAGCGAAGACTTCAAGAGTGAAGACTACATTTCTCGATTGGCCCAGTCCCGCCATCATGCTCGCATCAACACGGAAGCGAGACAACAAGAGCGGAAGATAATTTACGACGCATCCCATCGCGTTGTATCTTTCCGACCTGGTGACGAGGTACTGCTTTTAACTCCTATTCGCACACCTGGTCTCTGTGACAAATTTCAACCACGCTTCATCGGGCCGTACATAGTTTTGGAACAGACTTCGCCTGTCAATTATCGTGTTACACCACTCGTCATCCCAACAGACCGCCGTTACCGCAGCACCGAGATTGTACACGTTGCTCGCATGAAACCCTTCACGCGACGGTCCTCGTCACCTTGACTTGCAGCGGCCAGGATGTCCGCTTACACGTGGGGGAAATTAGTGTGGGCACTAGTTATGTGCTTCTTTCTCATCTGTGCATTATCATAATCATCATCATCCGTTTGTCTCTCTGTCCTCATCATCACCGTGTGTCATTGTCATCATCATCGAGTGTGCGCGCGCTCGGCCCATTCTCTTCCGAGGACTTGAGCTGAATAAACGTCGCGTCAACCAAGACGTCATAATATACACGACTTCAGCTCATTCTGCTTTTACCCATCGTGGTAGCTTAGTGGCTATAGCATTGAACTGCTTAGCATATAGCATGCACATTTGAATCTGTCCATGATAGCCACACTTCAGTGAGAGTGAAATGTAAAAACATGCATGCACTTTAAATTTGATTTAGGTACACATTCAAGCTCCTGATGTGGTATAAATTATTCCAGAATCCCCTGCTACACCATGCCTCATTATATTCTCCCAGTGTAAAGCCCAAAACCTTCTCTTGTCCACTTTATTTGTTAATTTTATCTCAGCAAGGACGTTGATATGCACATGCTGTTCTGTGCTAACCCCAAAAAGTAAAGCTTCAGTTCTTGAAATTGGGATGCAATTCTTAATTTACTCTTTTCGTTTACACGTATAGTTCGCTCCCCACGATACCATGGCAATGACATTGCATGGCCATATTATAAATTTTTTAAATGGATATTTATGTTAACACGACTGCACAGCACAAATGAACAAAAAGAGAGGACACAACGCATGCCCTGTGTTGTGTCCACTCTTCTGTCTTCGTTTAATTTCTGCTATGCAGCCATGTTGATATTGAATCCCCAACTCACACAAGCTACAAGCTGTATGAATTATATTCATGACTGGGGCAGTTTCATCATGACTGCGTGCTTCTCTGTCTTGTGCACTAACACGTTCACTGGCACATTGGGCACTAGCATTCTTTTCATAGCGACACAGCACAATCAGTTTTAGTGGATATATAATTGTAGAAAGTCATCATGTTTCAGGACAGAAAATACTAGTAAATAAAAATGTAGTACTACAGAATTGTCTCATTACTCAAGAGACACTTCTGTTGTTCATTTGGATGCATGCTTAGACAACAAATTTTTTTTTGTACCACAAAACGTTTCCGTAGTACTACAAATTTTTGTCGCATTAGTTGAGGAAGACTTCTGTTGTCACAATTGAATACACGCTAAGATAACAAGTTTCTGTTATAGCACAACACATGTCTATAGTACTGCAAAATTTTGTCGCATACTGCAGGGACATTCCTGTAGTAACAGCCGGGTGCCTATTGTGACGACACATTTTTATACAGTAGTATAAACATTTTTCGTAGTACTTCAGCTTTCTGTTATACCACTACACATTCAACAGAACACACTGCTGTTGTGACGACAAAAATATGCGCTGCACAACAGAGAAGTGTGTCGCCACAGCAGGGGCATAGCCAGCCTGAAATTTTTTTCGGGGGGGGGGGGGGTTCAACCATACTTTATGCATGTTTGCGCATCCGTTTGTATGTGCACGTGTATATATATATACGCAGCCATGATTGAAAAAATTTCCGGGGGGCGGGTCTGAAACCCCCACCCACTGGTTACGCCCCTGCGCCACAAGAGGAATGTGTAGTAACTACAGAAAAATTTTGTTGTGACCGTACCACCTGCTTGTACTCCGCCTCCTATCACGCTACCTCCAGCGATAGTCAATCCGAGAGCGTCTTCCTACCTGCTTGGAACCACACACCAATGGTCGTGAAACACGCAACTCTCACGTTATACTTTGCGGTTATGAACGCTAGTACGCACCTCGCGCCTCACCATACGAAGCCACGGATTGTCCGAAGCTAAATCGCACTCCTGACGGAGGACAAGTCGTGCTTGCCGCGGAAGTCGAATCGTACACGCCAAGACGGGCGAGCCGTACCTACGCGGCTACCACAACCCGGCCAAACACGAATGTAGACTGCCCTCCCGGGTTCGCACCGGGTGGTAGCAGGGGCGTAGCCAGAAATTTTTTTCTGGAGGGGGTTCAACCATACTTTATGCATGTTCGTGCGTGCGTTTGTATGTGTGCGTGTACATATACGCAAGCAAAAATGAAGAATTTCGGGGGGGTTTGAACCACCCCCCCTTGGCTACGCCCCTGGGTGGTAGCATGAATGTGCACTGCGTAGGAGACCCGTGCTATCCCGGAAAGGCGTTTGGAGCCAAGTTCAACCTCGCTGCAGCCAAGATAAAGCAAAGTTCAACCTCATTACAGCCATGGCAAGTTCTGCCTAGGTAAAGCCATATTCAACCTCGTTACAGCCAACATAGGCGTGCGCAGGGTTCCCCATCAGGGGGGGGGGGGCTAAGGTTCATCGCGGTGCCACTTTGCGCCTCCCGCTTCTTAGGTGACTAGGAAGGCGGCCGTCCTCCTGCCCCCCCCCCCCCCTCCCCCGCCTGTGCATACGCCTATGACAGCCAAGCTCTGTGAATATAAAGCCATGTTCAACCTCGTTACACCAATAAATAAGCATGACACCGATGAACTTCAGCTTGAGCTTCGTGCAGCTAAGTGCAGGTTTGCACCAATTTTACTGACGACGGTCTCGCCTACCATCAACACGCAGCAAAGGGTACAGCGTTCTGCTGCGGAACGGGCTCCGGAGCCAAAGTCTCTCATTCAATTTCTCCACACGCTCATATGCCTGATTACATTTCTTCGTTTTCTGCTTGCGCCTGGGCATGTAGCTCCGCCTTCTCTTTGTACGACCTCAGCCGGGCCAACTGCTCTTCTTTCTTGTAGTTGTATCCGTCGCCGGTGGCGAAAGGGACGCCCTTGATCTTTGTCGTTAGGCGATTTTCATACTGGTCATAGTTGCTGAGGAACCTCTCAATGATGATGTCCCTGAAGTATGGAGGCAGTCTACTGTCTCCCTTGAGAGCGCCGTCAACTTGGTTGAGCACCGCAAACCTATATTGTCAGATATTCTATGTAGCGTTTTCGTGCGACGTCGTCCCCCAGAAGCGACTTCAACTTCTCTACAATCGTGCTTAGAGACATACTTCTGTCCTACTCTGATGGTCCAACAGTTGTTCCGAGTTCATCAATCAGCACTTTACCACACGGAAGGAGCTTGTCATGGAAACGCGCTTTTCCGAATGCAGTGGTCAGGAACCTCACGCGTGGAGGGCTGACGGGGTAGAAGTGGGGGAATTTGACGAAGAAATGGAAGAATCCTCCCGCACACGCTGAGTCTTCTTCGCCCACTAGAAGTAGGTGGATTCGCGAAAAGTTTTGTTCGTCAACGTAGATGAAAGTCCCTGGCGGCTTTGCTTGGGTGTACCTGAATAAGTCTTGCGCCACCCGCTGTAGGCTCGCGGGCGTCGGCACATCGTCCAGGTACTGAAGCGGGCCCCAGTTGTCGTCAAGCATCTTCTCGCACGACGAGCCTTGGCCACGTAAGACTACGTGGCAGCCGCCCGCTTTGCCGATTTCTAGCTGTCGCTCTTGGTTCGCTGACTGGCTCCTGTTGTTTTGGCTGAGCCCACTACATGGATGATTACCTATGGACTGGGCAGTAACAGAAAAAAACACACACACACACAACTTAAAACAAGTATAGAGAAATATAAGAGTAATAACAATAATAACAATGTTTTCATGGTAAAGTGCCTACACTCAACAGTGTACACAGCTTATTCAATCTCACTTCATCCTCGATCACCTGCCCGTCCGAGATTTTAGAATCATGCGCTGAAAACCTTACAACACTAGCGCTAAATATTTCAGGGACAACGAAAGAAAACATTTAATATACCTGCTGTAATGTGTGTGAGTCTCTCGGCTCGTTCTGACGGCGCACAAAGGCGGGAACTTTGAAAGAAATGTTACGTGCTTGTGCGTTTGCCACTGAAGATTATCAACACGTGATATCAAATAAATGCTTGCTGCGCAGTCGCTGTACACTCATTCGCCAAAATAGCATGCGATGTTCAATATTGTTAAGTTTTGCTTTCCTGGCTGGAATCTGAAACTTGATGTCAGGGGTCGCGCATGCGACTAGCGGAAGCTGATGTACCAGGCACGCTTATCAAGCCTCCAGTATCAAAATTAGAAGAGAGAGAGTAAACGTTTATTTTGAGCAAGCGCACTGTGCGCCCAAGGTGGGCGGCCTCCTTATTCCAGGTAGCCGCGGGCCTTCGCCATCTCTCGTGCCCGTTGAACCAGGCTTCGCTGATTCTTCAGGTCTGGGTCCGATGGCTTGTCCTCCCACTGCTCTTCGGTTAGTGTAGCGCTACTATGTCGCTCTATGCCATATGGTATGGGGATTCATTCAAATTTACAAGAGTTGATAAGTGGTAAAAAAATAATGAATAAATAAATAGCCTAGTTTCGGGGCATAGCCTGGATCTCTCTTTGGCGGGGAATCAAGAGATCAGGGGGGCGTTTAAACATACTTTAGATATGTTCATGCGTGTGTTCGTATGTTTGCGTTATATATACATATGCCAAACTAAAGAATTTCGGGGGGTGGGGTGTTTGCCAGTCGCATTGGCTACGCCAAAACCAGATATAAAACTGTCTAATATTTGCATAAATGTACTTTCTTGAGTTAATGTTTTTTTTTTTTTAAGAGAAGCATGTTTTCCCTGATAATTGTCGTTGGCGTTGTTGGTGTGACCTCCCGGTGCCAGCTAGTGTACAGAATTGCGGGTGCACGCAAATACGTCCATAAATTTCCAAAAATGCAGCGTTTCGCAATAATTGATGCTTTCTCGATCGTGGACTTCTGGACGATCAGCCCTTTCTCTTATGACATTTTCATCCTTCATCGAGGGCACATGCCCTTGCATGCTACCACATTTCATTTGTGGCATTCATTGTAGCATTTTATTGTTTCAATCATGACAGTCGCTGTTACTTGTAGCAACAGAAGTGTTGCGCTTCTAAGCCCGTGGGTGAATGTCCAATTTCCGGCAGGGAGGAAGAAAAAATTCCAGCGAGCTCCACTTCGCGAACACTGTTGGGTATGAGCCATGCACAGAGGACGACAACAACAACAACTGTCGAAACAGCGAAGCTTAATGCCCGTAATATATCAGGCTAAATCGTACTACTACGTTTATGAAGTATTCCTTTCGCTGGCGCTTAGCTTCGGCCTTCCTTGCGCGAACATCGCAATTGGCGCGGCGATGACATGCCCGTTCTGGCGTCAACTATCGCTGACGCTCACCTCGGGTCGCTTCTTCATCGGGAGGAGGAGAAACGTTCGCCATTCTGAAAGCGCAAACTCCTCTAAGCTGAGAGTGACACGCTATTTTGCACTCCACTGCGCCTCACCCTCATCCCATCTATAGGCGCGATTCTGGAAGGTTCACCCCTCGACATCGTCCGCCCTCGTCCTCGCATCTCGAAGCACGCCCTCGCCTCTCACAGAACGCTCTCGCCTCTCGCAACACGGCGCAGCCCTAGCCTTCCTTGCAAGCGTGATTCTCGCCACACTGCAAGGTCACGTGATCACTTCTACGCCGACCCCGGACATGAAAGCATCGACTAAGAACAGCTTCACTATTAAAAAATTGGCGAAGATTGCGATAAGCCGCCCAAAGCTTGAAACAGCGAAGCTAGACGATTTTGAAGACTAATCTGCTTATTTCCAAGTTGCTTCTAGGTCGTTGCTAGGCTTTATTAGCTAGGTGATGCTAGGTTGTGTCTACGTTGATTCTCAGCGCATGCAGGTTCTAGTTGAACCAGAGACTGTCACAGATACGGCACGGATGTCCAAACTGTAGAGACAGAACTGCGCGTTGAAACGTTGAAACCAGGCGTTCACACCTCTCATAGATCTACGGGCACGTCGTCGTTGGCGTAGGCCTTCCATTGCTCCGATGTGTTCCCGCCTCCTTGACGGGAAGGAACCACATAAGCATATGTAATATTGCGTGGTAGAAGAGTAAAATAATGATCCGGGGTCACACAGCGCGAATTCTGTAACACGGCTTCAAATAATGCGAATTGCGCAACGAGTGGGTTGTTGAATGCTTCACACCCATTACAAAGGCATCTGCCATAATTATTTATCGTCATCAGGCGCAGCATCAACCAAGTGCACATTATGCCTTACAGGTGTTGAGTGGGTACCATGATTTTCCGCAGAATGACGAAAAATTGCATAGTGGCTGCTTCCCTACTTCAAAAATTTATGATGATTTATAGCGTAGTGGGCTCTTCTCAAGTGAACTTCTATTGGTTGCCAAGGAAGCCCACAAGGCTCCCATGATCCATTTACTCAGGGTCTCAATAAAGTGAATTCCCTCTCTCTCTCTCTCTCTCTCTCTCTCTCTCTCTCTCTCCGTTTCTCCGGTTAACGTATTTTATAAAGCGTAGTGGGACAGTTAAATAACGACCGTCCGTCACACAATATGAATTACGTAGCTAGTGGGTCGTTTAAGGCTTCCAACCCATTACAAAGGGCTCAGCCATAATTCTTCATCGTGATCAATCATCGCATCAACAAAATGCACATAATGCCTAAGAGATGGTACCTCGCCTGTCCGCAGAATAACGAATAATGTCGTGGTGGGTGCTTCTCAACTTCCCAAAAATTATGATTTGTGGCGTAGTGGGTACGTTGCTAGTGTACTTGTATTAGTAGCCGCAAGAGAGTTTATAGCGGGCTCTAGAAATGCCGCTCTTCCAGCTTTCGCTGTGACTGTGCTGCGCTTTCCGCGCAGGCCAGGCATTTTTATAGCCTGAGAAAAGCGTGCAGGAACTTTACGACATTCGGTATCGTTTTGACTTACATCACAAGCCTGTCAATGCATAGAAGAATGCCTGGATGCTGCGCTTCTGGATGCAGCAACCGCTGTGACCTAAATTCACTGGAACGGGAAAAGTACCGCGACCGTCCTGCCCACCGCCATATTTCGTCCAGCGCGGCCGAAGCTGCGGTGGTGCGGTGTTGATTTCACGCGGAGTAACGCATGGTTGAGCGAGCGAGCGAGCGAGTGAGTGAGTGAGTGAGCGAGTGAGTGAGTGAGTGAGTGAGTGAGTGAGTGAGTGAGTGAGTGAGTGAGTGAGTGAGTGAGTGAGTGAGTGAGTGAGTGAGTGAGTGAGTGAGTGAGTGAGTGAGTCAGTGAGTCAATGAGGAATTGATTGATTGATAGTAAGTGAGTGAGTGAATCAGTGAGTAATTGATTGATAGAGTGAGTGAGTGAGTGAGTGAGTGAGTGAGTGAGTGAGTGAGTGAGTGAGTGAGTGAGTGAGTGAGTGAGTGAGTGAGTGAGTGAGTGAATAAACGTTTATTTGGTGCAGCAAAACTCGATTAATCGCGCACCCGGCTAATCCTACGACGGTCCGAGAGGTCTAGCCTGCCGGCCCGATCACGGGCGCGCTGGACGGCCAGGATTTGGTCCTCATAGACGGGACTTCGTAGGAGCGCGTCCCACTCTTACTTGGTGAACTTCGGGCCCAACGACCCGCACTCCCGGAGCACGTGAGATAAAGTAGCAGCCTCGCCACAGGCTCCGCAAGAACTATTCGGGTAAATGTCCGGATATATGCTATTAAGGGACGCCGGGTTTGGGTAGGAGTTAGTTTGCAGGATTCTGAGCGTGACCGCCTGCGGCCTGCTTAGCTTAGAATGAGGCGGCGGGAAGACCCTTCTCTCTTAGTAAAAGAATTTAGTCATTTCTTTGTGCGTGCTAGGAGCCTCCCTGTGTCCGGGGGGAAAGTCGCCCGATCCGAGGGCAGCGCGGTCGGTAAGCCACGCGCAGCCTCGTGGGCAGGCTCGTTGAGGTTCAGAGGAACCCCTTAGATCGGCCCGACGTGGGCAGGGAACCAAAAGATGGAGTGTGTGGAGCTGTCACTGTTTTTGGAGCCTTTCAGAATTTCAACTGCCTGCCGGGCTACCCGGCCTTTGTGGAATGTCCTGATGGCCGCTTTCGAGTCGCTATACACGTTGTCTCTCCGACCATCTTGCATGCGAGTGCAATGGCCACTTGCTCGGCCACCTCGGGGTCCGTCGTCCGAATCGAGGCACAGTTGTTGACTTTTCCCAGCGTGTCCACGACGCATGTTTAAGCATTGCGTAACCTTTTGCAGTCCCGAATGAAGCATACCGTTGTTCTCTAACTGATTAGGACAGAAATAGCGGCAGTTTTTCACTTCCCTACACGCGCACTAACGCGATAAAGAAACGTGAACTGCGCGGCATTTACGCGCTCGGCTGTTGACATTTACTAAATGCGAAGCATTTCTTAGCGAACTTCTGCGACTTTTAAACGTATCTAATCTCATCTACATCTTATCTATCTACTATCTATCTATCTATCTATCTATCTATCTATCTATCTATCTATCTATCTATTATCTATCTATCTATCTATCTCTATCTATTATATCTATCTATCTTATCCTATCTATCTATCTATCTATCTATCTATCTATCTATCTATCTATCTATCTATCTAAGGCGAGTTTTCTGGCGCTGAATACAGTGCTTTTCTAAAAAAAAGTGAATTTCCAATATTTTTTCAGACGATCTGCTACACCTTCAGTGACAAAATTATTTTTCTTTGTAGCATGTCGAACAGGCCACCAGTACCTAATTTATTTCTACCCTTTGAGTTTGCCTTGTTCTAGAAAAAAATATCAAACTTCACAACTTTATTAAATTTTGCTCGGGCCGAAATTCCTCGAAGAATCGATATACCTAAATAAGTCATTATTTTTACAGTTACATCACTTCATTAGGTTGGCGGAAATACCATTTTATTGAGGTGCATTCCATAAACTTCCTTTGAAAAAAATTGTTTGATGCCCTTTTGCTCAGTCGGCGCAGAACCACAGACTCTCAATAGGCGGCAACAGAAATAAACGAGCAGAACGAGTTTCGAACTTCAAGAAAAATGTGGAAATTTTTTCAGCCATATCTGTGATGGTCGAAAAAATGCTGGATGATTTGGTATATGAAATGACTCCACTAGGATTCTTTTCATAGACATACAGCACAATCAGTTTTCAGTGGATATATATGTGTATAAAGACATGTTTCAGGACAAAAAATACTAGTACATAAACGTGTTGCAGTACAGAATTGTGTCTCATTACTCAAGAGACACTTCTGTTGTCACTATAGTATGCATGCTTAGACAAAAAAAATCTGTTGTACCACGAAACGTTTCCGTATAGTACTATAAATTTTTGTCGCATTGGTTGAGGAAGACTTCTATTGTCACAGTTAAATACACGCTAAGAGTAAAGTTTCTGTTATAGCACAACACATTTCTGTAGTACCACAAAATTTTGTCGTATACTCCAGGGATATTCCTGTAGTAACAGCTGGGTGCCTTCACAGTACTGTAGCATTTGTCGTGTTACTTCAGCTTTCTGTTATACCACTACACATTCGACAGAAGATACTTCTGGCATGACGACAAAAATATGCGCTGCACAACAGAGAGGTGTGTCGCCACAACAGGTGCATAGCCAGAAATCTTTTTCGGGGCGGGGGGCAGGGGGTTCAACCATACTTTATGCATGCTTGTGCCGCCGTTTTTATGTGTGCATGTATATATGCGCAGGCAAAATTGAAAATTTCCGAGGGGGGGGGTTGAAACTCTCCCCCCCCCCCCTTGGCTACGCCCCTGCGCCACAAAAGGAATGTGTAGTAACTACACAGAAATCTTGTTGTGACAACTAAAATATCTGTTGTCTCAAGGCAAGTTCTCTTGTCATTTTCAACTGGGTAATAAAGCGGTCTACCGTACCACCTGCTTGTACTCCGCCTGCTATCAGGCTACCTCCAGCGATAGTCAATCCGAGAGCGTCTTCCTACCTGCTTGGAACCACACACCAATGGACGTGAAACACGCAAATGTCACGTTATACTTTGCGGTTATGAACGCTAGTGTACACCTCGCGCCTAACCATACGAAGCCACGGATTTTCCGAAGCTAAATCGCACTCCTGACGGAGGACAAGTCGTCGGTGCCGCGGAGGTCAAATCGTACACGCCAAGACGGGCGAGCCGTACATACGCGGCAATCACAACCCGGCGAAATGCAAATGTAGACTACCCTCCCGGGTTCGTACTGGGTGGTAGCATGAATGTTCACTGCGTAGCAGACCCGTGCTATCCCGGAAAGTAAAGTCGTTTGAAGCCAACTTCAACCTCGTTGCAGCCAAGTTCTGCTGAAATAAAGCTAAGTTCAACCTCATTACAGCCATGGCAAGTTCCCACGAAACACAAAACCTCTATAAAACGTCTTTAACAGGTTTAAAAGCTCTATAAACCTCTATTAAACGTTTTATAGCGGTTTCGTGTTTCGTGTGTTCTGCCTAGATAAAGCCATGTTCAACTTCGTTACAGCCAACATAGGCGCGCGCAGGGTTCCCCTTCAGGGGGTAGGGGGGGGGGGCGAAGGTTCATCGCGGCACCCCTCTTCCCTATTACGTCAATGTATGGGGCAGACTTTGCGCCCCCCTCTTCTTAGGTGATCAGGGGGGGCGGCCGCCCCCTGCCCCCCACCCCGCCTCTGCGCACGCCTATGACAGCCAAGTTCTGCGTATATAAAGCCAAGTTCAACCTCGTTACAGCAATAAACAAGCATGACACCAGTGAGCTTCAGCGTGAGCTTTGCGCGGATCAGTGCAGGTTTGCACAAAATATTATTCATGACAGCCATTCCTTTTGGGGACTCCCGTGTGGTCGTTCCTTTACAAGAGCTGGCTTGTTCAACGCACCGAGTGGTCAGCGGGCGCCGGAGCTAGCACCGTGTGCCTTACTGGGACTTCTTCGTTTGCTGCTTCAGCTTGAACAAACAGTTCTGCTTTCTCCTTGCAGGCCCTGAGGTGGGCTAACAGCTCCTCCTTCTTGTAGTTCCAGCCGTCGCCAGTCGCAAACGGCACACCCTTGATTGTCGAGGTCACGCTTCTTTCGTATTCGTCGTATGAATCTAGGAAGCTGTGAATGATGTACTTCCGGAAGGTTGGTGGCTGGGTGTTGTCCGCCTTGAGCGCTCTCTTCAACTGCTCAAGTACCGCAACTCTCATGGTCTGGGTGCGTATGTAGCGTGGCCTCGACCGGCACTCACGTAGTAGCGATTTAATCGCGTGGATTGTCGTGCTTAACGTCATGTAGCTCCGCCACGCGGAGGTCCCCGTCGTGGCAAGTACGTCCAGGCGCACCATACCATAAGGTGGCAGCTTCTCGTGGAACTGTACTCGGCCGTGATCAGTGGTCAGAAAGCGGACGCGGGGGGGCCTTGTCGGATAATCACGTGGGAACTTGATGAAGAACTCGAAAAATCCACCCGCCCAAGCCGTGCCTTGCTCCCCTGCCAGCAGTACATGCTGTCGCGTAAAGTCCGTTTCTTCAACGTACAGAATGGATCGGGGAACTGGATTGAGGACGTAGTCCATCATGTCTCGGGAAACCCTGTGAAGGGAGGCAGCGGTCGGCTCCTCGTCAAGGTAGTTCAATGGGTCCCACATGTCGTTGATCTCGGACAAACAACTAATGCTGCCTCCTACTTCCCTACGTCCGCTTTGATAACTGACTGGCGCCTGGTGTGTTGGCTGAGCCCACTACATGGGTGATTGCCTATGGACTGGGCAGTAATAGAAACAAAACATAACCTAAAACAACTATAGACAAATAGAATAGTAATAACAATAATAACAATCTTATTATGGTAAAGTGCATACACTCAACATTGTGCGCAGCTTATTCAATCTCACTTCATCCTCGATCACCTGCCCGTCCGAGATTTAAGATCATGCGCTAAAAACCTTGCAACACTAGAGTTAAATATTTGAGGGACAACGAAAGAAAATATTTATTATACCTTCTGGTAATGTGTGTGAGTGTCTCGGTTCGTTCTGACGGCGCACAAATGACAGCGCACAAAACCTGATGTACCAGGCGCGCTTATCAAGCCTCCAGTATCAAACTTAGAAGAGCAACGGTTGATAAGGGGTCAAAAAATATTAAATAAATAAATAAAAATAATTAATTAATTCATTCATTCATTCATTCAGCAATAATTTAATTAATTACCTACAGTTTAGGAGCATAGCCGGGATCCTTTTATTGGGGGGAATAAAGAGGTCAGGGGGGCGTTTAACCATACTTTATGTATGTTCAGGCGTGTGTTTGTATGTTTACGTTATATATACATATGCCAAACTAAGTAAATTCGGGGGGCGGGGTGTTTGCCAATCGGATTGGCTACGCCAAGACCAAGCTATAAAACTCGTTAATATTTTCATAAATGTACTTTCTCGAGTTGATGTTTTTTTTTTCAAGAGAAGCTTTTATGGCATCAGAAGTGTCGTTATGGCGTTGTCGGTGTGACCTCCCGGTGTCAGCTCCGGGAGCTCCAGTGTACAGAAGTGCAGGTGCACGCATATGCGGCCGTTTTCCAAAAATGTGGCGTTTTGCCATAATTGATGCTCTCTCAATCGCGGACATCTCGACGATGAGCCGTTTCTCACATGACATTTTCATCCTTTCTCGAGGTCACTTGTCATTTCATGTTATCACATTTCATTTTTGGCGTTCATTGTTGCATTTTATTTTTTCACGCATGCCAGTCTTTGCTACCTGTAGCAACAGAAGTGTTGCGCTTCTAAGCCCGTGGGTGATCTCGCAGCACGCTCTCGCCTCTCGCAACACGGCGCAGCCCTACCCTTCCTAGAGAGCGTGACTCTCGCCACACTGCAAGACCACGAGATCACTTCTACGCCGACCCCGGACACGAAAGCCTCGACTAAGAACAGCTTCCCTATTATAAAATTGGCGAAGATTGCGATAAGCCGCCCAAAGCTTGAAAGAGCGAAGCTATAGACAATTCTGAAGACAAATCTGCTTGTTTCCAGGTTGCTTCTAGGTCGTTGCTAGACTTTATTAGCTAGGTGATGCTAGGTTGCGTCTACGTTGATTCTCAGCGCAGAGAGGTTCGAGTTGAGCCACAGAGAGTCAGAGATACGGCACGCATGTCCAAACTGCAGAGACGGAACTTCGCGTTGAAACCAAGCGTTCACACGTCTCATAGAAGATCTACGGGCACGTCGTCGTTGGCGTACGCCTTCCATTGCTCCGAGGTCTTCCCACCTCCATGTCGGGAAGGAACCACATTAGCATATGTAATAATGCGTGGTAGAAAAGTAAAATAATGATCCGGCGTCACACAGCGCGAATTCTGTAACATGGCTTCAAATAATGCGAATTGTGCAACGAGTGGGTTGTTGAATGCTTCACACCCATAACAAAGGCATCTGCCATAATTCTTTATCGTCATCAGGCGCAGCATCAACAAAGTGCACATAATGCCTTACAGGTGTTCAGTGGGTACCATGATTTTCCGCAGAATGACGAAAAATGGCATAGTGGCTGCTTCCCTACTTCACAAAAGTTATGATTTTTAGCATAGAGGGTTCTAGGTGATGCTAGGTTGTGTCTACGTTGATTCTCAGCGCAGTGAGGTTTGAGTTGAACCACAGAGACACACAGCTACAGCACGGATGTCCAAACTGCAGAGAAGGAACTTCGCGTTGAAACCAAGCGTTCATACCTTTCATAGATCTACGGGCACGTCGTCGTTGGCGTAGGCCTTCCATTGCTCCGATGTCTTCCCGCCTCCATGACGGGAAGGAACCACATTAGCATATGAAATAATGCGTTGTAGAAGAGTAAAATAATGATCCGGCGTCAAACAGCGCGAATTCTGTAACATGCCTTCAAATAATGCGAATTGCGCAACGAGTGGGTTGTTGAATGCTTCACACCCATTACAAAAGCATCTGCCATAATTCTTTATCGTCATCAGGCGCAGCATCAACAAAGTGCACATAATGCCTTACAGGTGTTGTGTGGGTACCATGGTTCTCCGCAGAATGACGAAAAATGGCATAGTGGCTGCTTCCCTACATCACAAAAGTTGTGATGTTTAGTATAGTGGGTTCCTCGCAAGTGCACCACTATTGGTTGCCAAGGAAGCTCATAAGGCCCCCATGATCAATTTCCTCAGGGTCTCAATACAGTTCTTTCCCCCCCTCTCTCTCATTCTAACGTTAACATATATTATATAGCGTGGTGGGAGAGTGAAATAGCGACCTGGCGTCACACACTCCGAATTACGTAGCTAGTGTGTCGTTTAAAGCTTCGAAGCCATTACAAAGTGGTCAGCCATTATTCTTCATCGTCATCAGGCATCGCACCAACAAAGTGCACGTAATACTTACAGATGTGTAGCTGGTACGTCCCTTCTCCGTAGAATGACGAATACTGGCGTAGTGGGTGCTTCCCAACCCCGACTTCCAGAAAATTATGATTTATGGCGTAGGTGGTACCTTGTTATAGTACTTGTATCAGCAACTGCAAGAGAGTGTATAACGGGCTCTAGAAATGCCGTTTTTCCAGCTTTCGCTGTGACTTCGCTGCGCTGTCCGCGCAGGCCTGGTGATTTTTTATTTTCTTCTTAACTCATTAATTGTGCTAAATTGGCCAACGTTTCACTTATTGGCTCAAGACACACATACGGTACGCGTATTTGCAGTGCACCTTCATAAACCACCGAGTGAATTGTTTCCCGCGCGACAGCTCTCACTTACTCCTTTCTTTTACCGTGTTGCAAAAAGGCCTCGAGATATGAGATAAAAAGACAGCCTAGTCACGGAGCGCTTACGATAGCTATCGCGCTGCTCTCAAGCGTGCGCTTGAAGAACAAGACCTCTTCTCCTCCCGCGATTACTTCCACGTCGGCGCCCTCAGTATCGGACGCCTTATCTCCTCAGAAGTGATCGTCCAGCAGCGTGCATTTGCGCCGTCATCCGACGCAAGCCGGGGGACCAGAGGCCTTTCAGTAAACCGCGCCATACAACGGAGCACATCGGAGAAACGGCAGAACAGTGTGCGCATGCGCAGCCAAGTGCAAGTGTCCTCGGCTGTGCTCTTCTGCTATTCGCATTCGATACAGGTGCTTTCTGGTGCGTTATCAGTCGCTTTTTTTTTTCTTGTTCTTTTTAATTAATGCCATATTAGAGGTTCGCGAATAGTGAATTTTAGTACTGAATTGAATACGAGCACGAACGGAATACTATTCGAATACTTTTCGAATAGTAACCATTTTCGAAACAGCCCATGAATTTCACACCATTTTATTGAAACAAATATCCACAAGCTTTGCAAAAGGAACATTATGATTACTTTTAACCCATAAAAAAATACCAGAATCATGTAAACTGAAGCAAGGTCGCATAGAGGAGCAACTTGAGCCGTAGAAATATTTTGTAACTGCAGGTTGAAGTACAGCAGTAACTACAGTATTCAAGGTGGCACTTTGTCAATTGCTTTTAAATAAACCTGATACGTAAATATTAAGCAAAACTCATGAGTCAACATCACCATGAATGTAGTGGTAAAAATATTGAATTGATGACTCCGCCAGTTTGCGACGTACACCGGAGCTTTAGGCGAATACGCCTTCATCCTGTGAACAATATAGCGCCGATATATCCCGCAGAACTTTGGGCTACATGCATCTTGATAATTGGATGATTTAGACCAGTGACATAACCCTTCTCTGTCCAAACGTTTCGTTCCTTTGAGGCTTTTTCATCGGTGCTTGTTGTTCGAAATATATTCCGTATTTCTTATATACACTATTCCATTCGTGCACCATTCGATATTCGAAATTTTCGAACATTCGCACACCTTCATGCCATTCACATCCACCTGGAAAGCATGACGGTCAAGGAAGCCGAGATACGCCCACTGATGTCGCTCTTTTTGAGCATCAGTGTAGCGGACGGCGCTGCCATTTCAGCATGCTTTCTGCGCTTGCGCATCTTCGACAGATCTCGTTACCATTCGAGAATGCTGGACGCTACCATATGCCTCGCTCAGCGCTCCCGCGATACTGTTAAAAAAATTGCAAGGGTGATTGGTGCCGGGCGACTGAGACGCGATGCTCGGAGCGCGTGGCTGCCGGCGCTGAGAGACGCAAGGCGACTGCATCTGGTAGACAAACGTTCAGACTGCGTTTATTGCTGACGCCAGCGGAGCGTTGCTTGCCGTGGATTGAAACTACTGCGCTGACGTGCCACGCTGCACGAAGCGGCTGGGGCTGTGTGGCACGCGTTAATGAGGACTAGAGCGCTCCGCCGGATCCACCGAGGACCACAGATTGAACGACTGTTTACCGGATGTAGTCACCATGCGTCACGAACGCCCTCTCCTTCAAAGCCAGCAGTAACGCGATACGACTATAGCGCTTCAAAACTCGCCGAGCACTGTACATGGCACAGTTAGTTAAAAAAAGAAAAATAGAGAGGATGCAGCAAAAAAAAATATTAAAGGCAGCTTGTCATTCATTTTGTTCTTCTACGCTCAAGGTAAACACATTTCCGTATGAGAGAAGTTGCACATTTGTGAACAAGCTTTCCGCAAAATCGTTCGCCTGCGCCGCCACTATGCTAAACCAAAGGCCACGTCCTCAGTTCGAAATGAGAGCCACAGTACCGCTATCAGTACGCGCTGAATAGCTGCTCGTAGAAAGGCGCGCAAAAAGTCGCTGCAGTCATCAAACGCGCGACATATTGCGTCACGCAGAGCGACACGGTCGCCGACAGTGATAGTCTCATAAAACGACCTCAGATCAACTGTCGAAGTAGGATCGTTCGCACGTCTGAACGTCGGAGGCCTCCGTTCTTGTTGTTCGCTCGAAGAAAATGTGGTTTTAAGCTGCTTAGTGTGGCACAGTGGCGGTCTCGGCCACGGCACCGCTTTCTCGAATGCCGCAGTTTCCGACATCAAGGTCGGAATCCTTACCTTTATATCCCTCGCGGTACTGCGTATCTCGGCTTAACGCGCGTCGACCGCTGTAATTGCGCCGTGTAGTGCTCAAGCGCCGTGACCTGTCTTGCTCTTTCGCCGTCCGTGTGATTCTTTGAGCTACGGCCTGAATTGTATACTGCACGTTCGAGTTCATTCGCGCTAACGGAAATTTAAGGAGGGTTCCTGACGCTTTTCATGGCGCCCATCAGCGTATAACTTATTTCAGAACAGGCGTTGCCAGTTGTCGGTAGCACCGTGACAACAAACGTGCAAACACGGTAACGCGTCGCTCGCTCTTTCAAATCCTCTGGCTAAAGCTAACTGATAGGTATACGGAAACAAGTAGTCTCTACCACGGGTAATGCCGCTCGGCTCTACGGAATATTTCCACCAGAGAATTTGTTCATAGCGCGCCTGGAGAGTTTTCATCTGCCAGAGGCCCCCGAGAAGTTGCTGTGTCAACCTCCCATCTCTTTTAACCAGCTTGTGCGCGATAGTCTATTTGCACCTCAACAGCTCGGGGTCACGTGACCCACGTTGCAACGTCACATATGACGTCATTTTTTAAAGCGATCGGCTTCAACCGGCTATGTCTTATTGTGACTACGTTGTCAAGCGACTCTGAGGTCACGTGATAAAAAAAAGGAAGGCGCGTTTTGTTGCCATCATGGTTCGCGTGCACGAAATCAAGTTATCTTACATTCTTGTGGTCGTCATCCACGCTGCGTAGTTCGTTGGCGGCTTGATTATGGTAGATATTGATAGTTCTTCATCGCTATGCGATGAAGCAATCGTACGATCGCATCTCCTGGGCGTTGAGAGTGGCGAACTCAACTGGTTTGGGTTCGCGAAGACAGATCAAGAACTAGAGCACCTAGAAGGAGCCCCGGGATAAATTCATTTACGGTCTTCTGCTTCTTCCTTTAGCTTGCTACATTGCGCCACGTTACCCCGTTTTCCTTTGCACCTCTTCATGCCGCATCGCAACTGGACCAAAGAGTAATATTTGTTGGGGTTTAAAGCCCCAACAGCAGATAAGATTATGAGGAACACCGTAGTGGGGGGCTGCGGTAATTTCGACCACCTGGGGGTAAACTTTAACATGCACTTAAATCTCACCACACAGGTCTCATACGTATTTGCCTCCATCGAAAACGCTACCGCCGCAGATTCCGTCCCGCGACCTTCGCATCACCAGCCAAGCACCATAACCACTAGATCACATAGGCAGGGACCACAGCGAGTGCTCGTCTCACTGGCGAGTCGGGTATGTTGCCGTGTGGGTACGTAACGCAGTACAGTACAGTACAGGTCACTGGTCAGCAAACTGAACACCTGTACTTCAGTAGATTCAGTAGACTTCAGCAGATTCCTTCGATGCAAAGCATACGGCGCTAACAGCGGTAGCAGAAAATGCCGGCAAACGTACCTGTTACTTGCCGCCAGGGCACGCTATCGCGTGCCCTGGCGTTCATAGCGCCACACATCTAGGGAGCCTGCATGACCGCCCGTTCGTGTAGGCTCCCTACACACAACCTGTGACACAACACACTTGGCACTCCCCTCGACAGCACTCGTTACTTTCATTCCTACGCAACGACACATGACAAGTCCATGAGCGGCTCAGTGGAGTGACTTCGATTACGCGGGCTTCCTTCACCAAGCTCTTTAATCCGCCAGGGCGCGCAGCGTGGAAGCGTAGATGACAATCACAAGAAAGGAGGATAACTTGCTCTTGTGCACGCGAACCATGATCGCAACAAAACACGCCTTCCTTTTTTTATCACGTGGCCTGGGAGTCGCTTGACAAGACGTAGTCACAATAAGACATAGCCAGTTGAAGCCGATCGCTTTAACCAATGACATCATATATGACGTTTCAACTTGGGTCACTTGACCCCGAGCTGTTGAGGTGCAAATAGCGTTGTCTGGGTCTGCAAATAGCGTTGTCTAGCGCCCAGTTTGTGCGAGCGGCGATATTTCTGTGCCTCTGCGCCATGCGACAAAGCGAAGTTGCAAATAAGGCGAGGGTAAGCGTGTGCCGGCCAAGCGCGCTCAGCTGAGCCCATCGTCTACTAAGCAGTGCTTTATTGAGGACGTCACCCCATAGTAACGCACTTCAGACGAAGGGTGTTTTCGGCTTACCTCATAAGTGTTGGCGTGTGGCGTATATTTAAGTTTCTTTTTTTTTTCCTCGATTGCTTCTTGTTATGCTCACTTTCGCAACATACAATACAAGCGACTGAGAAGAAAGAAAAGATGGCTTTTGCCTTGAAGTCGTCTTAGGCCAATGTACAAGGGACCGTCTTAGTTGTTCGCCGAGCTAAGCCACTACAATTTTTCTTAACGCTCTCGTTTTTAAATTAACAATGTCTGTTTTCGCCGTTCCTGGGTAGATATAAACTGTCGATCACCTGTGGCGCATACCAGTATGTACACAGCGGCCTGTGGTTAAAGGGTATGTGCAACACGTGTCTAGAGGAAAGGGTTTGACGACGTACGAGACAGGATTTTCACGTTATTTATGCCAGGATCCGACAGTCACATTCGTCAAGTCGTCTTACCCTCCCATGTCAATTTTCGTCTACGCCAAGTTAAGGAGACCATCATGAGAGCACCCAGAGGTAGGCGGACAGACAGACAGACAGACAGACAGACAGACAGACAGACAGACAGACAGACAGACAGACGGACGGACGGACGGACGGACGGACGGACGGACGGACGGTTAGAAGGAAGGAAGGAAACGCTGAAAGTGCCAAATGTTCGTTACAAATGCTTCGCAATTTCAAAACTGAGCCGATTTAGTGTACTACAAAAGCGCTGAAAACTGGGAGAGTTGTGGATAGGAATTCCTTATCGAATGTTTTCAGCGCACACATCACAAACACAGTCCTTGTCTCTCTTCTTCCCTTACGTCTTTCTCGTGTGCGCTGAAAACGTCCCATAATTAATTACTGTACTATGTACTCTACTACGGAAAAGCGATTACATCTTGAGAGCAGCCCATTCAACAAAGAATGCTCCTATCAGAAATTCTACCAATTGCGACACCTACATTGTGTTTCCAAAAAACGCCAGGCCTGCGCTGAAAGCGCTGCACAGTCACAGCGAAGGCTGGAAGAGCGGTGTTTCTAGAGCCCGTTGTAAACTCTCTTGGGGCTACAAATACAAGTAACCTAGCAAGGTACCCACTACGCCATAAATCAAAATTTTTGTGAACTTGGGAAGCACCTACTACGCCATTATTCGTCATTCTGCGGAGAAGTGAGGTACCAGCTACACATCTGTAAGGCATTATGCGCACTTTGTTGACGCGACGACTGATGACGATGAAGAATTATGACTGAGCCTTTTGTAATGGGTTGCAAGCTTTAAACGTCCACCAGTTACGTAATTCGCAGTGGGTGACGGCCGGTCGCTATTTCACTCTCCCGCCATGCTGTATAACATACGTTGACGCGAGAAAGAGAGAGAGGCGGAAAGGAACATTATTGAGACCCGGAGGAAATGGATCATGGGCTTCCTTGGCAACCAATACAAGAGCCCTTGGGAGGAACCCACTACAGTATAAATGATCGTAATTTTTGTGAAGTAGGGAAGCAGCCACTATGTCATTTTTCGTGATTCTACGGAGAGCCGTGCTACCCTCTATACACATGTGAGGCATTATGCGCACTTTGTTTATGCTGGGCCTGATGACGTTGAAGAATTATGGCAGAGCCCTTTGTAATGGGTTGGAAGCATTCAACTACCTACTCGTTGCACAATTCGCATTGTGTGACGCCTGGTTCTTATTTTACTCTTCTACCACGCTATCTCACATATAGACGATTTTCCGCAGCTGCTTTGTTCAATCAAAACTAGATGGCGCCACCGCACCGTGGCCGTCCCCCTACCGTGGCCGTCTCCATGGCCATCCCCCTGCCATGGCCTTTGGCAGCGCTGCTCAATATGTCTCCATCCGCGTCGCGTCGTCTGCACAGCGTTCCCATAGCGTTTGCGCGCACACGAGTAAAAACGAGCAGACGGCAGCGCCGGAAAAGTAAACATGGCGGCACCTGTGGATGCAGTTTCCTGCCACCTCAATTTTGTCACGTCTTCCTCCTGCGCTGTGTGGCCCGTAATTTTAAAACCTACGCATTTATTTGCTTTAAATTCTCGTCCTGAAGCTTCGAGAGCAATGCCTCGGTATTTTGCAGTGTTTCCAAGATTCATTATCATATTGTCGGAGACAAGGCTTAGCAGGCATGCCTAAATAAACACAGCTGATCGCAATAATAAAGACAAAGCATACCTGACGCTTTTTTTCCAGCGTGAGCTGGCACAAAGCGATGGCCGATTTTGCCATTTATTTGTTGCTGTGAGGACAGCGGGCGAGTAGCAAGCGCGAGTTCGGATCGGAGCGGGCTGTCACGTCTGCATGGGTGCTGCCATGTTGGCTTGTAACCCCAGCTACCGGCGGTTGCTAACACAACAATTAAAGGCATACACCATAAATACGAAGTAGAATAAACATATCGCTTATCGTTGTGGCGTGGTAAGTACCGAACAAACGCAAATGTCTCAACGTTTACCACTTTGAGGCTATTGCATGTAGATCTATGTTTTGCTGCGCAAGCATGTGACTTGCTTACACCCTGCTGCAACCAGCTTGTATGGTACGGCCACGGCCGCTTTCCTGGCCCAATGCGTTCCTGGCCCAATGGCTGGGGCAAATGGCTGGGGGAAGGCCAGTTACGATCACGTGGTCAAACATGGCAGCGCCCGTGCGCCGCTGCGGAAAATCGTCTATAGTAATGTGGTTCCTTCCCGACATGAAGCCTGTATAGTGTCTTTTTGCAAGGCAATGTCAAGCACCGGCACGACTCTGAAGTAGAATACTGGGCTCCCAGAGGGCGCAGGTTCGAACCCCGTTCTATCTTAGAATTTTTTTTCTTATTTCGCGCGATAGTGATTACGGACACCGGCGGCGGCGGAGAACTATGGCGCCAAAAACAGCTGCTGAAATGATCTCATAACAGCTTTCGCTGTAAAAAATGACCGACGCAGGGTAGTACATACTGAATGTTTGGCGAAAAAACGGTAACGCTTGAGAGTACTGAGTTCTCTTCTACGGCAGACGTACAGAATGGCTTTTCTGTGGAGTCCTACGCCTGAGAGAGTCGTTCCAATGTGACTTCAGAAAATATAAAAACAATGCACGGTAGTCGAAGTGGTGAGCCGTCCAATCACAACTGGCTACAGCTGCGCATTGTTGATCTTACGCGGAGTAACGCATGTTTTACGCATTGCGTGCGCTTTTGCAGCCCCCAATGAAGCATACCGTTGTTCTCGAACTGATTAGGAAAGCTATAGCGGCAGTTTTCACTTGCCTACACGCGCACGCGCGCGTAGTAACGCAATAAAGAAATGCGAACTGCGCGGAATATAATAAAGGCAAAGCATTTCTTAGAAACTTCTGCGACCTTGACCGTATCTATCTATCTATCTATCTATCTGTCTGTCTGTCTGTCTGTCTGTCTGTCTGTCTGTCTGTCTGTCTGTCTGTCTGTCTGTCTGTCTGTCTGTCTGTCTATCTATCTATCTATCTATCTATCTATCTATCTATCTATCTATCTATCTATCTATCTATCTATCTATCTATCTATCTATCTATCTATCTATCTATCTATCTATCTATCTGTCTGTCTGTCTGTCTGTCTGTCTGTCTGTCTGTCTGTCTGTCTGTCTGTCTGTCTGTTCTGTCTGTCTGTCTGTCTGTCTGTCTGTCTGTCTCTATCTATCTATCTATCTATCTATCTATCTATCTATCTATCTATCTATCTATCTATCTATCTATCTATCTATCTATCTATCTATCTATCTATCTATCTATCTATCTATCTATCTATCTATCTATCTATCTATCTATCTATCTATCT
Source organism: Rhipicephalus sanguineus (assembly GCF_013339695.2). NCBI lineage: Eukaryota > Metazoa > Arthropoda > Arachnida > Ixodida > Ixodidae > Rhipicephalus > Rhipicephalus sanguineus. The sequence goes on along the minus strand of NC_051185.1, from coordinate 51,703,148 downwards.
ATCTATCTATCTATCTATCTATCTATCTATCTATCTATCTATCTATCTATCTATCTATCTCTCTGTCTATCTATCTATCTCTCTGTCTGTCTGTCTGTCTGTCTGTCTCTATCTATCTATCTATCTGTCTGTCTGTCTGTCTGTCTGTCTGTCTGTCTGTCTGTCTAAGGCGAGTTTTCTGACGCTGAATACAGTGCTTTTCTAAAAAAAAGTGAATTTCCAATATTTTTTTTTCAGACGATCTGCTACACCTTCAGTGACAAAATATTTTTCTTTCGTAGCATGTCGAACAGGCCACCAGTACCTAATTTATTTCTACCCTTTGAGTTTGCCTTGTTCCTAGAAAAAAATATCAAACTTCAAACTTTATTAAATTTTGCTCGGGCCGAAATTCCTCGAAGAATCGAATATACCTAAATAAGTCATTATTTTTACAGTTACATCACTTCATTAGGTTGGCGGAAATACCATTTTATTGAGTGCATTCCATAAACTTCCTTTGAAAAAAATTGTTTGATGCCCTTTTGCTCAGTCGGCGCAGAACCACAGACTCTCAATAGGCGGCCAACAGAATAAACGAGCAGAACGAGTTTCGAACTTCAAGAAAAATGTGGAAATTTTTTTCAGCCATATCTGTGATGGTCGAAAAAATGCTGGATGATTTGGTGTATGAAATGACTCCACTAGGATTCTTTTTATAGACATACAGCACAATCAGTTTTCAGTGGATATAATATATATATTGCCGCGCCCGCTCTAATGCAGACAACGAAGAAGATGATGTGGGCTCGGACAGTCTCGCGGAACGGGACTCTGACCGAAGAAGAAGACGTGTTTGTGTCTATATCTACAATTCTTGGCCAATCCCCCAGAGTGGGTATGAGCCATGAGTAGAGGATCATCATCATCATCATCATCTATGGTCTTGTATATGCTGCTGCATAAAACGGGCTGCTCGCTCTTCTGCAAAACGTCTTGGTTGTCCGTTTACGGTGCACCGCGACACTGGTGGAGGTGCTGGACCGCAACCTGCCTGATGCTCCACACTCAATCTGGGAGCCGTTTCATCGAGTCCTGACGCGCCGTCACCTGTTACAACTCCCGTCCACCGCTTCAGTCGGCGGTTGCTAGGCCTCTCTCCTGAGCTGACCGCCTTCGAGGAATTGACTACCAGGCCTTTCGTACATCTGCCAATGGCCAACACCAGCCCGCCACAGGTTGCACATGGCACCTTTTCTCCCAATCCGCCACAGGTAACTCTTCTTCAGCCACTTGTACCTGATCGCTTCAGTGGTGCCCCACATGAAGATGTTGAAGATTGGCTTGACCACTATGAACGCGTTGCCGACATCAATCAGTGGAATGCTCAACAAAAGCTTGCCCGCGCATATTTCACTCTCGATGACAGCGCTCACACGTGGCTTGAGAATCGAGAAGGCCGTATCTTGACATGGAATGATTTTCGACAGCAGCTCATTGACACCTTTGCTAGCGTCGATCGTCGAGAGCGTGCTCAACAGTTACTAGATTTAAGAATTCAGAAACCTAACGAAACTGTGGCAATGTTTGCCGAGGACATGACACGCCTGTGTCGTAGGGCTGATCCCAACATGTCCGAGGATAAGAAGTTACGCTACCTTATGCGCGGCGTGAAAGAACAACTGTTCGCCGGACTTGTGCGCAATGCCCCAAGTACTGTGGCTGATTTTATAAGGGAAGCAACTTGCCATTGAGCGAGCTCTGCACCAAAGATCCAGGCAGTACGATCGCCTGTGCACTAGCACCCCAATCAACGCCGCCTCCATGACTCTGGACAATCAGAGCTCCCTACGTGACCTGATCAGGGAGATTGTTCGAGAAGAACTCAGAAGCTTTGGACTCCCACAACGGATACACCCGTGGCGGCCGTTGCGAAGTCGTTCGTGACGAACTTAGGCATGCTTTCTCCGCTGCTGATCTGGTACGACCAGTGTCAGATGACTTATGCCGATGCTGTCCGACGTCCCCCACCCGTCACAGCTATCGCGTCGTACTACCAGCCGCCTACAGCCGCACCTTCGTCACACCCTCAGCAAGAGGCCTTGAGACGTCTGCCCATGACTCCGATGCCATCATGCCGCCAGCCATCATTTGTCGCGCCTCGATCACCATCACAAGAGGACACCATGGGACGCCCGCAATTTCGGAAAACGGACGCTTGGCGCACTGTCGATCGTCGGCCCCTCTGCTTCAACTGCGGTGGTGCAGGCCATATAGCTCGCTATTGCTGGCACCGTGACACAGCGTTTCGCCCTCCTCGGCCGTGGTATGACGGTCGCCGCGCCAACGCCGACTACATGGCTCGCCGTGACGACGCTAATTTCCAAGGCCCTCCAATGACGCGGTCTTCCTATAACGAGTCGCTGCCCCATCACCAGCCCGACTTCGGCCACCGGTCACGCTCTCCATCCCCTGCACAGTCGGCATCACCGAATCGGCGTACCTTTGCTGACCTTCGTGGGAGGAGGTCGCCCAGCCCACGCCGGGAAACTAGAGGCGGCGACCTCACGGGGTAAGGTCGCAGGCCGACAACACGAGGATAAAAAGCCCCCAGTACTGCCGCTACAGCACGACGTGACGCCGACGAACTTTAACAGCGACGAAATTGTGAGCGCCGACCTTGATGTGTTTGTTGATGGACAGCAGTGACGGCCTTAGTCGATACAGGTGCCGACTTTTCCATAATAAGTCAAGACCTCGCCGCTCGTCTCAGGAAAGTGAAAACGCCGTGGACGGGACAGCATATAAGAACTGCGGGCGGTCAATTACTGCAGCCTACTGGACGATGCACAGCAAGAATCGGCATAGGAGGTACTTCTTTCGTCGCGACTTTCATCGTTCTCCCAGCGTGCTGCAAAGATTTAATTATAGGAATGGACTTTCTCAGGGAGCACGGCGCTGTAATCACTTCCCGGACCGCCTGGTTTCGTTCTCCAAGAGTCCTGGTCTGACTGATTCTTTATTGCCGCAACACATCTCCTTTCGCCTCAATGACGACGACATAGCTGTCCCGCCTCGATCGTGTGTCCTTGTTTCAGTGGTTTGTGACGTACCGTTTGACGGTGAAGGAGTGGCAGACCGAATAACCTCGCTGCTTTTCACTCACGGCATTTCAGTCGCACGAGGAATAGTCCATGTCAACGAAGGGCGCACGGACTTGCTGTTGACCAATTTCAGCACAGAGCGCCGGCACCTTCCAAAGGGCACAGCTTTGGCCTATTTCGATGAGGTAGTAGATGTCCGCGACTGTTTTTCAGCACTCGAAGCAACGACTGCACCAAATCTCCAAGACCTAGCACCTATCCTTGACGTCAGTCCTATTTTACCTCAGCAGGAGCGAGAACGCCTTCTAGCGCTGCTAGCCGAGTTCCACGACTGCTTTGCGTCGACCTCAAAGTCGGCCGGACACCCCTGACCAAGCATCGAATCATCACAGAGGACACAGCGAGACCAATCCATCAAAATCCGTATCGTGTGGCTTCAAAAGAACGAGAAGCGATAGAACAACAGGTAGCCAAATGCTTGAAGACGATGTGATTCAACCGTCAAAGAGTCCCTGGGCGTCACCTGTTGTTCTAGTCAAGAAGAAGGACGGCAGCCTGCGTTTCTGTGTGGACTATCGAAAGCTAAATCAGGTGACAAAGAAAGACGTATATCCGCTTCCCCGTATAGATGATTCGCTCGACAGGCTTCGAAACGCACGTTACTTCTCTTCGATGGACTTAAAAAGTGGATATTGGCAAATTGAAGTAGACCCCAGAGATCGCAAAAAAACAGCGTTTGTGACGCCAGACGGGCTGTACGAATTTAAGGTCTTACCATTCGGCTTATGCTCCGCGCCTGCAACGTTTCAGCGCCTCATGGATACCGTGCTGTCAGAGCTGAAGTGGAAGACCTGCCTAGTCTACCTTGACGACGTCATTGTGTTTTCCGCAACGTTTGACGAACACCTTCAACGGCTGCAGGTGGTTCTGCAGGCCATACGGTCCGCCGGCCTGACGCTGAAGCCGGAGAAGTGCCACTTTTGCTTTGAAGAACTACAGTTTCTTGGCCATGTTGTCAGTTACGCAGGAGTTCGTCCGGATCCTGAGAAAGTTGCCGCCGTCGCCCAGTTCCCTATACATCAGATAAAAAGGCTGTCAGGCGTTTTCTGGGCCTCTGCGCATATTATCGGCGGTTTATACCAGATTTTGCACGCATTGCGTCGCCGTTAACTCGCCTCACGAGGGATGACGTTGCCTTTGTTTGGGGAGACGAACAGGAACTGCTTTCAATGACTTGCGGCAACGTCTGCACACGCCTCCAGTGCTTGCCCACTTCGACGAGACAGCCCCTACAATGGCTGCATACTGACGCCAGCAATGTTGGCCTTGGAGCCGTGCTTGTGCAGTGCCAGGAAGACACGGAAAGAGTGATCGCCTACGCAAGCAGAACTCTTTCACGCACAGAGGCAACTACTCAACCACTGAAAAGAATGCCTCGCCGTGGTATGGGCGGTTATGAAATTTCGCCCATATTTGTACGGCCGCTCTTTCAAGGTGATCAGTGACCACCATTCTCTGTGTTGGCTGACAAATCTTAAAGATCCTTCCGGGCGATTGGCACGCTGGAGCCTTAGACTACAAGAGTTCGATATGACGATTGTGCACAAGTCGGGGAAACGACACACAGACGCTGACTGCCTGTCTCGGTCACCGATAGAGTCAGCTGCTACTCTCGACGAAGACACAGCATTCCTCGGGATTCTCGACACGTCGGCTATTGCAGACCAACAACATGGCGATCCTGAGCTGCTTGGTCTAATAGATTATTTAGAAGGACGAACTCAGAAAGCGCCCAAAGTCTTTGCAAGAGGCTTATCGTCATTTTGTCTACGAAACCAAGTCCTTTACAAAATGAACTTCTCGTCAGACGGATCCACTTACCTGCTGGTTGTCCCTACCGCCCTTCGTTGTGAAGTATTGCAAGCGTGCCACAACGAGGTCACCTCTGGGCATTTAGGCTACACGCGCACACTAAGCAGAGTGCGGGAGAAGTACTACTGGCCAGGACTCGCCGCTGCCGTGAAACATCACGTTCGGACCTGCCTCGATTGCCAGCGGCGCAAGTCACCTCCGACGAAACCAGCCGGTTTGTTACAACCAGTCCAGGTCCCGCCAACGCCGTTTGGCCAGATCGGAATGGATCTTTTGGGTCCACTTCCTACTTCTAGTGCTGGTAACCGCTGGGTTATTGTGGCGACCGACTACCTTACTCGCTACGCCGAGACAAAAGCCATCCAGAGAGGCACAGCAGAGGAGGTGGCCCGCTTTTTCATCGAGAATATTGTGTTGAGACACGGCGCACCATCGATCGTTATAACAGATCGCGGAACCGCATTCACAGCAGCGCTTTTAGATCATGTGTTGGTGCTCAGTGGTACGATTCATCGTAAGTCGACAGCCTACCATCCACAAACCAACGGACTGACCGAGCGGCTGAACAAAACCCTGGAAGACATGCTTTCAATGTATGTGGACATCGAGCACAAAAATTGGGACGAGATTCTACCTTATATAACATTTGCTTACAACACGGCTAAGCAAGAAACGACACGGATGACCCCATTCCGTCTTGTTCATGGACGAGAAGTAAGGACAATGTTGGATGCGATGCTGCCACACGAATGCGACGACGTTGAAACGAGTGCCGAAGTATTTACTCAACGCGCGGAGGAAGCCAGACAGCTCGCACGTGTGCGAATATACCAACAGCAAGAGTACGACGCCGGTCGCTATAATCTGCATCATAGGCCTGTAACCTACGAAACCGGCGACAGGGTATGGGTGTGGACGCCTGTACGAAGACGGGGACTATCCGAAAAGCTGCTTAGAAGATACTTCGGGCCTTATCGAGTGCTGCGACGACTAAGTGACGTCACCTATGAGGTCGTCCCGGATATCCCCCACTGTACAAGGCGTCGCCAGCACCGACCTGAACTTGTGCACGTAGTGCGCATGAAGCCGTACGTAAGCGAGTGACACTGCGAGCGACTGTCACTTGTACAAAGCGCCTTTATGTACAACTGACCCGACTATAGCATCGAGGCGATGCTCTTTTAGAGGGAGGCAAATGCCACGCCCGCTCTAATGCAGACAACGAAGAAGATGATGTGGGCTCGGACAGTCTCGCGGAACGGGACTCTGACCGAAGAAGAAGACGTGTTTTGTGTCTATGGTCTTGTCTATGCTGCTGCATAAAACGGGCTGCTCGCTCTTCTGCAAAACGTCTTGGTTGTCCGTTTACGGTGCACCGCGACAATATGTATAAAGACATGTTTCAGGACAAAAAATACTAGTACATAAACATGTAGCAGTACAGAATTGTGTCTCATTACTCAAGAGACACTTCTGTTGTCACTATAGTATGCATGCTTAGACAAAAAATTTCTATTGTACCACGAAACGTTTCCGTATAGTACTATAACTTTTTGTCGCATTGGTTGAGGAAGACTTCTAATGTCACAGTTAAATACACGCTAAGAGTAAAGTTTCTGCTATAGCACAACACATTTCTGTTGTACTACAAAATTTTGTCGTATACTGCAGGGATATTCCTGTAGTAACAGCTGGGTGCCTTACACAGTACTGTAACATTTGTCGTGTTACTTCAGCTTTCTGTTATACCACTACACATTCGACAGCAGACACTTCTGGCATGACGACAAAAATATGCGCTGCACAACAGAGAAGTGTGTCGCTACAACAGGGGCAGAGCCAGAAATCTTTTTCGGGGCGGGGGGGGGGGGGGTTCAACCATACTTTATGCATGCTTGTGCAGCCGTTTGTATGTGTGCATGTATATATGCTCAGGCAAAATTGAAAATTTCCGGGGGGGAGGGGGAGGCGGGGTTGAAACGCTCCCCCCCCCCCCCTTGGCTACGCCCCTGCGCCACAAAAGGAATGTGTAGTAACCACAGAGAATTCTTGTCGTGACAACTGAAATATCTGTTGTCTCAAGGCAAGGTCTGTTGTCATTTTCAACTGGGTAATAACGCGGTCTACCGTACCACCTGCTTGTACTCCGCATCCTATCAGGCTACCTCCAGCGATAGTCAATTCGAGAGCGTCTTCCTACCTGCTTGGAACCACACACCAATGGACGTGAAACACGCAACTGTCACGTTATACTTTGCGGTTATAAACGCTAGTGTACACCTCGCGCCTCACCATACGAAGCCACGGGTTGTCCAAAGCTAAATCGCAATCCTGACGGACGACAAGTCGTGGGTGCCGCGGAGATTGAATCGTACACGCCAAGACGCGCGAGCCGTACATACGCAGCAATCACAACCCGGCCAAATGCAAATGTAGACTACCCTCCCGGGTTCGTACTGGGTAGTAGCATGAATGTGCACTGCGTAGGAGACCCGTGCTATCCCGAAAAGTAAAGTCGTTTGAAGCCAACTTCAACCTCGTTGCAGCCAAGTTTTGCTGAAATAAAGCTAAGTTCCACCTCATTACAGCCATGGCAAGTTCCCACGAAACACAAAACCTCTATAAAACGTCTTTAACAGGTTTAAAAGCTCTATAAACCTCTATTAAACGTTTTATAGCAGTTTCGTGTTTCGTGTGTTCTGCCTAGATAAAGCCATGTTCAACTTCGTTACAGCCAACATAGGCGTGCGCAGGGTTCCCCTTCAGGGGGTAGGGGGGGGGGGGCGAAGGTTCATCGCGGCACCCCTCTTCCCTATTACGTCAATGTATGGGGCAGACTTTGCGCCCCCCTCTTCTTAGGTGATCAGGGGGGGCGGCCGCCCCCTGCCCCCCACCCCGCCTCTGCGCACGCCTATGACAGCCAAGTTCTGCGTATATAAAGCCAAGTTCAACCTCGTTACAGCAATAAACAAGCATGACACCGATGAGCTTCAGCGTGAGCTTTGCGCGGATCAGTGCAGGTTTGCACAAAATTTTATTCATGACAGCCATTCCTTTTGGGGACTCCCGTGTGTTCGTTCCTTTACAAGAGCTGGCTTGTTCAACGCACCGAACGGTCAGCGGGCGCCGGAGCTAGCACCGTGTGCCTTACTCAAACTTCTTCGTTTGCTGCTTCAGCTTGAACAAACAGTTCTGCTTTCTCCTTGCAGGCCCTGAGGTGGGCTAACAGCTCCTCCTTCTTGTAGTTCCAGCCGTCGCCAGTCGCAAACGGCACACCCTTGATTGTCGAGGTCACGCTTCTTTCGTATTCGTCGTATGAATCTAGGAAGCTGTGAATGATGTACTTCCGGAAGGTTGGTGGCTGGGTGTTGTCCGCGTTGAGCGCTCTCTTCAACTGCTCAAGTACCGCAACCCTCATGGTCTGGGTGCGTATGTAGCGTGGCCTCGACCGGCACTCACGTAGTAGCGATTTAATCGTGTGGATTGTCGTGCTTAACGTCATGTAGCTCCGCCACGCGGAGGTCCCCGTCGTGGCAAGTACGTCCAGGCGCACCATACCATAAGGTGGCAGCTTCTCGTGGAACTGTACTCGGCCGTGATCAGTGGTCAGAAAGCGGACGCGGGGGGGCCTTGTCGGATAATCACGTGGGAACTTGATGAAGAACTCGAAAAATCCACTCGCCCAAGCCGTGCCTTGCTCCCCTACCAGCAGTACATGCTGTCGCGTAAAGTCCGTTTCTTCAACGTACAGAATGGATCGGGGAACTGGATTGCGGACGTAGTCCATCATGTCTCGGGAAACCCTGTGAAGGGATGCAGCGGTCGGCTCCACGTCAAGGTAGTTCAATGGGTCCCACATGTCGTTGATCTCGGACAAACAACTAATGCTGCCTCCTACTTCCCTGCGTCCGCTTTGATAACTGACTGGCGCCTGGTGTGTTGGCTGAGCCATTTACATGGGTGATTGCCTATGGACTGGGCAGTAATAGAAACAAAACATAAGCTAAAACAACTATAGACAAATAGAATAGTAATAACAATAATAACAATGTTATTATGGTAAAGTGCCTACACTCAACATTGTGCGCAGCTTATTCAATCTCACTTCATCCTCGATCACCTGCCCGTCCGAGATTTAAGATCATGCGCTAAAAACCTTGCAACACAAGAGTTAAATATTTCAGGGACAACGAAAGAAAATATTTATTATACCTTCTGGTAATGTGTGTGAGTGTCTCGGTTCGTTCTGACGGCGCACAAATGACAGCGCACAAAAACTGATGTACCAGGCACGCTTATCAAGCCTCCAGTATCAAACTTAGAAGAGCAACGGTTGATAAGGGGTCAAAAAATAATTAATTAATTAATTAATTAATTAATTAATTAATTAATTAATTAATTAATTACCTACAGTTTAGGAGCATAGCCGGGATCCTTTTATTGGGGGGAATAAAGAGGTCAGGGGGGCGTTTAACCATACTTTATATATGTTCAGGCGTGTGTTTGTATGTTTACGTTATATATACATATGCCAAACTAAGTAAATTCGGGGGGTGGGGTGTTTGCCAATCGCATTGGCTACGCCAAGACCTAGCTATAAAACTCGTTAATATTTTCATAAATGTACTTTCTCGAGTTGATGTTTTTTTTATTTTTTCAAGAGAAGCTTTTATAGCATCAGAAGTGTCGTTATGGCGTTGTCGGTGTGTCCTCCCGGTGTCAGCTCCGGGAGCTCCAGTGTACAGAAGTGCAGGTGCACGCATATGCGGCCGTTTTCCAAAAATGTGGCGTTTTGCCATAATTGATGCTCTCTCGATCGCGGACATCTCGACGATGAGCCGTTTCTCACATGACATTTTCATCCTTTCTCGAGGTCACTTGTCATTTCATGTTATCACATTTCATTTTTGGCGTTCATTGTTGCATTTTATTTTTTCACGCATGCCAGTCTTTCCTACCTGTAGCAACAGAAGTGTTGCGCTTCTAAGCCCGTGGGTGATCTCGCAGCACGCTCTCGCCTCTCGCAACACGGCGCAGCCCTACCCGTCCTAGAGAGCGTGACTCTCGCCACACTGCAAGGCCACGAGATCACTTCTACGCCGACCCCGGACACGAAAGCCTCGACTAAGAACAGCTTCCCTATTATAAAATTGGCGAAGATTGCGATAAGCCGCCCAAAGCTTGAAAGAGCGAAGCTATAGACAATTCTGAAGACAAATCTGCTTGTTTCCAGGTTGCTTCTAGGTCGTTGCTAGACTTTATTAGCTAGGTGATGCTAGGTTGCGTCTACGTTGATTCTCAGCGCAGAGAGGTTCGAGTTGAGCCACAGAGAGTCAGAGATACGGCACGCATGTCCAAACTGCAGAGACGGAACTTCGCGTTGAAACCAAGCGTTCACACGTCTCATAGAAGATCTACGGGCACGTCGTCGTTGGCGTACGCCTTCCATTGCTCCGAGGTCTTCCCGCCTCCATGACGGGAAGGAACCACATTAGCATATGTAATAATGCGTTGTAGAAGAGTAAAATAATGATCCGGCGTCACACAGCGCGAATTCTGTAACATGGCTTCAAATAATGCGAATTGTGCAACGAGTGGGTTGTTGAATGCTTCACACCCATAACAAAGGCATCTGCCATAATTCTTTATCGTCATCAGGCGCAGCATCAACAAAGCGCGCATAATGCCTTACAGGTGTTAATAATAATAATAATATCTGGGGTTTAACGTCCCAAAACCACGATTTGATTATGAGAGACGCCGTAGTGGAGGGCTCCGGAAATTTCGACCACCTGGGGTTCTTTAACGTGCACCTAAATCTAAGTACACGGGCCTCAAACATTTTCGCCTCCATCGAAAATGCAGCCGCCGCAGCCGGGATTCGATCCCGCGACCTTCGGGTCAGCAGTCGAGCGCCATAACCACTAGACCACCGTGGCGGGGCGCCTTACAGGTGTTGAGTGGGTACCATGATTCTCCGCGGAATGACGAAAAATGGCATAGTGGCTGCTTCCCTACTTCACAAAAGTTATGATTTTTAGCATAGTGGGTTCTAGGTGATGCTAGGTTGTGTCTGCGTTGATTCTCAGCGCAGTGAGGTTTGAGTTGAACCACAGAGAGACACAGATACCGCACGGATGTTCAAACTGCAGAGAAGGAACTTCGTGTTGAAACCAAGCGTTCACACCTCTCATAGATCTACTCGCACGTCGTCGTTGGCGTAGGCCTTCCATTGCTCTGATGTCTTCCCGCCTCCATGACGGGAAGGAACCACATTAGCATATGTAATAATGCGTTGTAGAAGGGTAAAATAATGATCCGGCGTCAAACAGCGCGAATTCTGTAACATGCCTTCAAATAATGCGAATTGCGCAACGAGTGGGTTGTTGAATGCTTCGCACCCATTACAAAGGCATCTGCCATAATTCTTTATCGTCATCAGGCGCAGCATCAACAAAGCGCACATAATGTCTTACAGGTGTTGAGTGGGTACCATGATTCTCCGCAGAATGACGAAAAATGGCATAGTGGCTGCTTCCCTACATCACAAAAGTTGTGATTTTTAGCATAGTGGCTTCCTCGCAAGTGCACCACTATTGGTTGCCAAGGAAGCTCATAAGGCCCCCATGATCCATTTCCTCAGGGTCTCAATACAGTTGTTTCCCCCTCTCTCTCTCATTCTAACGTTAACATATGTTATATAGCTTGGTGGGAGAGTGAAATAGCGACCTAACGTCACACAATCCGAATTACGTAGCTAGTGTGTCGTTTAAAGCTTCGAACCCATTACAAAGGGCTCAGCCATGATTCTTCATCGTTATCAGGCATCGCATCAACAAAGTGCACGTAATGCTTACAGATGGGTAGCTGGTACGTCGCTTCTCCGCAGAATGACGAATACTGGCGTAGTGGGTGCTTCCCAACCCCGACTTCCAGAAAATTATGATTTATGGCGTAGTGGGTGCCTTGTTAGTGTACTTGTATTACAAGCCGCAAGGGAGTTTATAACGGTCTCTAGAAATGCCACTTTTCCAGCTTTCGCTGTGACTTCGCTGCGCTGTCCGCGCAGGCCTGGCGATTTTTTATTTTCTTCTTAACTCATTAATTGTGCTAAATTGCCCAACGTTTCCCTTATTGGCTGAAGACCCAGATACGGTATGCGTGTTTGTAGAGCAACTTCAGAAACCAACGATTGAATTGTTTCCCGCGCGACACCTCTCACGTACACCATTTTTACCGCGTTGCAAAAAAAAAAAGGCCACGAAAATGAGAGAAAAAAATTTGCAGTGGCTTAGGTCGGCTATGCCAGGATATACGTAGCGTTAGCAAAGGTTCAGCTGATTATTCTGAGCTTTCCAGATTGTCTAGGATTAGCTTGATTGTCATGCTTACTGCTGCTCCAATGACACACATTCGGCCACATCGTTCAGAACCGGTAGGCCTGGCGGCATGGCCGGGTAACTATACCCATTGGTTACGCTGAAGAGCGGAATGTTCTGCTTCACGAGAAAGTTCTTGCACGTTGTACAAACCCGCGCCACGGTTTCACCCCACTCAGGCGCCGCCACTAAACTCAACGTTTCACGCATGGCACTACTTGCGGCGTCAAGTCATTCATGTGCCATAGTTTTTCACACACATCGCACACGTATCCAAAGGAATTGTTTACGAAGTCCGTCTCGAAGGTCCGAGTCGCACTGGCGCTTTCGCTAAGTTTCACAGCATAGGGAGTCGATCGGCGAGCCTTGAGGTCATCGACGGCGTCTTGTTGTTGCTGCTGCAGAGGTGGTCGGGCACGTCGCTCAGCATCCTGGCGATGCCGCTATGCTAGACGTTCCTCCCTTTCCTCCAGTGTCCCCGCAGCACGTTTAGCCTTCCTCTGTTCATTCTTCGTACGCTGAACCGCTAATTGTCAGGCAACTACTTCGGGATCCGATGACATAAGCTTCTCGGCTCTTCTGCGCCGTTGAGCAGCATTTGCGCTCTCCTTCTCCATGGCGTTACCCACCTGCAAACGCCAGTCAGAGGCGCTATCAAGCGGCACCAGCGCATTGTTAGACGATGACTGCAAGCGAAGGTACAGTGACCTACAATAGGGGGAGTGTCCAAAGCGCCGGCTCCCGCGTGTGCCTTTTGCCGTGAACTCCCGTGCCGCGCCTCTGCTGCGCCGAACCTGTGGGCTTTCCGCGCTCGGGAAGCGCGCGGAAAGCGAGGGGCGTCTGCTACGCGCTGTAGTTTTTTGCGCAGCGTTTCCACACAGGGCACTTGAAGTCTACTTCACTTTTATAATGCGGTGCGGAATGGAGCTTATCCATCTTTAAGCGTTGTGTTAGTGCAAAGGCAACAACAGAATGCAAAAAATCATGTGTCAAGCGGCATCAGCGTGGCCTAGTTCTGGTCACAGAGTTCGATAACGTTGGTGCGTGTGTAAAAACGCGCAAAACGGACACGCACAAGCAAAGAACGAAAAAAAAAAACTTATTCGCACGAGTAACCGGGCAATAGCATCACGCATGCTCGAATTAAGGGTAATAAAAAAAAGTAAATTGCACGCGTACTCAGCTGAAATACTTGCGCGCAGTGACCGCTTCACACTATGAGCTTTTTACTCATGGTCGCCACTGGTTTGCTAGCCATATGCGCACCGCTTTATTCGACAATTCATTAGCCTCCACTAGCTCTTTATTATGGACGAAGCACGCCGGGAAGACGCAGCGGAAACAAAAAAAGAAAAAAAAGAGTAGAGACAGCCATACGACCTCAATGCTTTTGGCTTATTTTTGCTTCTGAGGTAGCGTACAACAAGGCTCACGGTGCGCAAACATTTGAAAGAAAAGCAATGCCAGGTAAACTAACCTTATTCCACAAGTTTTAATAGAAAATGCGTAATATAGAAAATGCTTTACAAATACCCAGATATCATGAAAAAAGTTACGAATGCCCCCATTCTTGCTGTACAAGCTGCCTGAAGAAAAATACGGTAAGAAATTGACAAATGGAAGTGTAATACCTAAATCACTTCAGAAAATTGTTCAAATGCAGAGATCCCTTATGTACCTAGCCTGAAAAAATGCAACGTGCGATAACATATATATATATATATATATATATATATATATATATATATATATATATATATATATATATATATATATATATGTTATCGCGTGTTGCATTGGATCGCTCAACGTCAGTATGAAACGTTCGCGCGAGATGCGTGCATTGCTTCAAGCCTTCACCATACGAAATGAAAACAGTTTCAAACAACTCATTCTCAACTTCAGATGTTTTCACGGTTCTAGGAGGTGAGCGTTCGCCCAGTTCAGAGACTTTACGAAAAGATGTGGACGAGTAGTTACATAAAATACAATTGTTTCCGCGGCAGTTGAGTGCGCGCCAACAGGGCACCCGACCGCAATTTCCCGCTTTTTACTGAAGACCTCAATATAGCGTCTACCACAATTTCGTGCTGAAGCTCCGGAGTACTTAAATAGCGAGTCTGGTCATCTCTTGAATAAATATAATGAGATGGCCAGACGGGTAAAGCAAGCCTATTTTGTCCCGCAGACGCGTGCAATCAGCTGCTCTGAACTAAGAATCACGTTTGTTTTCGGGCGACCGCTCGTAACATGAAGTGAGGCATACACGATGTTGCACTGTTATCGTTTCATTTAGTTTGACTTGTCTTGTTTTTTTTCTAAGGTAGAGCCTTAGATGGGCCTCATCAAACACGAAAATTGACGGTCGGCGTCCCACGTAGCCAACACGAGTGATCCACAAAATCATCACGCGATAACGTCGACAGAACTTGTGACGTCCCTATGACGTCATTCAACGTGACGTCATATGATGACGCCATCACATGACATGGTCGCTTTGCATTGCCTCTGTGATCGGGGCCGATCACGGAGGCAATGCAAAGCATAAGAGACCACGTTTTTTTTTTCATGTAAATTTTTCTCATACATTTTACCTATGCGGTCAGTTCTTCAACATGTATAGGTAAGTCTTACATGTTGGCATCGATATCGGTGACCACCACGTTTTTCATCACCTGACGGAAACAAATCGTCAGACCACACATCGTCACGACTATTTCTGGCTACAGAAAGCGGGCTTGCGCGCCAGACGCCATATTACTTTTGTTAGTCGTTACGCAAATGGCAAGTATGTCAAGTTAGTTATGCCATGGCCTATCGGTTGTGTTGGGCATACGTACATTCGTGCCCCTCCGTGCCAATATTCGTGCATTCCACGTGAACGACACGCCAGTAATTTTTTTACTTTTGGTACCGCGGCCACGCCGACTGACAGATTCGGCTTCGCATGAAATGGTTTGAAACAGCAGAGCGCCGGAGGCAGCCTTGTAAAACAAATCAAATGCACGAAATAAAAGATAGGATATGAAGGGTGCAAACGCGTTAGCATGCATGAGCTAGTTACTACGCGCATTATGCGCTACGTTCTTCTAGTTATCTCCAGTTTATTCTCTCCTGCAGCAAGTTTACGTTCGTCATTCCACACGAAAGTAAGTTAAGCGCCTTCTCTCACGATGAAGTGCGCGCAGGATGCGTTCCTCAAACAGCCGCGGAAGTGTGGACCAATGCGGTGACAAACCAGCTGAAAGGATATATACAAAATCCCCGTTTCACAACACACCAACTAGCAAACGCGTTCTCTGTGTGACGAGTCACTGCAGTATTATGTTGCGGTGATGCAGTATTAAGTATTGCCCAAATTTCCGCAATTTTATCTAATAGCGGCCAAAATATCACGCGCGTAGCAGACGCTCGCCGCTTTGACGCGGCTTCCGCCGCGGAGAAAGCCCACGGGTCCTAAAGTCCCTCTATTTTTCAAAAGTAGCGAAAGGTCTTGATCCAGCCGCCGCGCCCTGCGATAGGACGGTTGGCGACACGTGACCTTTTCGCCTTCGCGCCCCGCCCAAAGGGTCCAGCGGCGGCAGCGCTGTGCCGGCGATAGGTACGGATCACTGTGTTTTCTAGCGTGGAGATGGACGATTTTAGCAAGTAGAGAGTACTTCACGCGCCTCTGCCGCACTGTTGTTGCAAACTAGAAGCGTTTATGTACCTGAAGTTGAGTGGACGCAGGGATTCTGCGTTTGAATTGAATGTTTGGAGCGTGACGGGCTAGAATGTCGGGTCTCTACGCCTTCGGTTGCCTCACTGCGCGGAGGACGAAAAAAAAAGCTTTTCTTCTGTTTTTTCGTTCCTCGCGGTGACAAAAATATATGCTGATGGAAGGTATGGCTCAACAAAATCAGTCGCAAGAAATTTGTGCCCACAGAAGACACCCAGCTATACGAAGTGATTTTGTAATTGTTATAGTTTCAAGCAAAAAGCACGCCGGGCCGGCGTGCTTTCGTTCGTGCATATGCATGAACACCATCTCAGCAACGCAATTATTGCTTCGGCGTTCTTTATGCCGTAGATTTGTGCGTAGTCAATGCAGAGTCACACCCCGTATCTCTAACATTAAATAGCTCGGAACCCAATACAGCTGCATTTGTTTTTCTCAGCGGTGTGGCTTCAACACTACACGCTCACAGGGAAATGACCTTTTGGGATTAGTTTTTTGTCACACCTTGCCGTGTTTCGCCGCACTGCCGTGTGCAAGATCGATTAAGGCTTCTTCGTTGAAGCATTCCGCGTGATGTTTTCCCTAGATGACCACAATGCACTTGACAAGTTATAATAAATAATACTGCAAGACACTGGGAGGAAACAACTGAAACCATATATACCGCACCGACACTAGTGGGCATGATATATTTCCTATATCTGGAAAGGTAGTGAAGTCGCTGATATTCCTCAAATGCAGTGCAACTGGATTTGTGGAATATGCCTCCTTATCCTAAGTAAACCTCTTAGAGTACAAACAAAATAGGCTGAGTTAAAAGTACCGTTTAACGTTGGGAAGATTTCCGAACGCTGATAAACATAGTCAAACCAATAATAGCGCGTATTTTGCGCTACGCACTACAAGAGCGCTAGGTGCCCGATGAAGTTTCCGAGAGTAGCAGTACGCTCACCACCTACCTATTTTATTCGAACTAAAAAACAAGCACTTTTAGCTCACCCAAATACCGCCTGTACTTCAAGTTACGCTGAATGTCAAAATATTCAAAGAAAAAAAAAACATAAATGCTCTGCATGACAGCTGCAGTGGGGAACCCGCTCGGAACCTGCTTCGGAAAGGCACGCGTTTTATTTCGACGTTTAACGTGCTCCGTGCTCGTTGAAGTTATTGTCCTTGTAGTTTGATAATTGATGAACATCTTCGGCCACAAATTTTAATAATGTAACGGTTCAAGCGAGCACCGAGTTCGGTTTCAGGCGCCCGCAATATGCACGGGAGCGAGCGGCGCGTCGTCTGCTATCGCTGCTCCTTGGACCCCTCGAGAGGGCGCGCGTGTAGTTGTCGCTACCTTTATAAATATAGGGACCTTAACGGGTCCGGCCCAGCAGCGCCGCGGCGCGGAAGTTCACCGCAAAAGGCCCTCGCTCCTCCCATGTATTCGCGCGGCGCTTTGGACACTCCCCCTATTCTAGGTCACTCTAGCCAAGCCTAACCATACTTCGTACTACTAAAAAAATTTAGCATCTCTAGCAAAGGCATCACTAGCAAAAACTTAAAAAATGATAGGTCGAGTTCCAGTTCCACCTATTAGTTCCAGCTATAGAGTTTCATACTACAACCTAGAGGGAAATCTGACGCTAATCGTTCAACCTTCATGGAAATGATGGGAAGCACAGGTGTCGGATCAGATTGCGATAGCTAGCGAACTGTCTACAAGTATTCTTCTACAGTTTGTTTCGTTCCGCGCGCAGCAGCTGTATCCTGCCGCTGTGTTTACGGTGTTATCGGGTGCCGCACAAAGAAATGAAGCGCTGTTTTTGTTCTTAAAAGTGGCTGGAGCGCGCTAGGTATCTTGGTTTGCGGCGATGTTGCGCCTTTACAGCTTGAATTTGACAGTTTTAGCAGTGAATCGTTCACTCACCGGTCCTGACTGATGTATCGTCCAGAAATCTATCCCCTTCAGGCGCAACGTCCACATATGTGGACGCAACTTGTTTTTGCCAGTTTTTTGGACTAGTCGGAAAGAAAGGGCAAGATACACTGCGCATAGCATCAATTGAACCTTCTGCATATTCAACGTGTCTTGACTTAACCTCAGTGTTCTAAGTATGACCATAACCGATCACTTTGGTGAAGGTACGATGATGTTCGACGGGTTGTTCGACGTGCCGCATTCCAGGACCAACGTCATAAGTATTATTTTTCTCCGCACCAAATGAACACAACGAAAAACAAATTGCGCATGCTTTTTAAGCCAACAAATTCCTTATTCTTATATAAAAGTGGAACATGACTGACTGCAGAATAATTAGATATTCAATTATCCTCTAATTAGGATTAATTAGCAAAACTTGCACAAAACAGCATATTACTTTATTTTCTTTCTTGGAATGTAATATTGAGTGTCTTAGCATTATGTTGTGCGAATTTGAGACATTTGCAGACAGTGCATCATATTTCGCGCCTGAAGGGGCTATGCAGGGAACTGCACAGATATGGCTTTTATGTATATATAGCCGCATCTTGCCAAGACGCGGTGAACTTGTCGGCAAGATGACCACGAAGAGAAGTTGACACACCGCCATGCTCCATTGAATCCCCCAGTGTGAGTGAGAGCCACGGATGCGCGGAGCTACTCAGTTCTATACACTAAATCACCTTTACAGCGGAGAGAGAGATGCATTGTAAGTACGGCTGCTATCCCGAACGTTCTGCACACCGGCAGACGCGCTTGGCATCTCAGCAGAAAATACGTTTAGTGTTTCTCGCTCGATACAGTATTTGTATTTCCATCAGTACATGATGTGTACTTTCGAGAGAAAGGCACCCCTCTTTGGTTTCACTGCTGTAAAAACATGATTCAAAAATTGGTAATTCCAAATCTGGAATACATTTGCAGAGCCCTGGTGGTTGAATTTGTCCCGGTTTCATTTCTATCTCATAGTCACGCAAACTTTCCGCAATAAATTTTACGTACGGAAGAATGAAATTAAGGAAGTCTTAATTGAAAATAACTTCATATAACTCTGTTTTAAGTTCGGTGAACGAGCGCCGCGAATCTCAAGAAAGAACGCCCCCTTGAGCAGATCCGAACCCTGTACTTCCCATCATGCTGATGGCGGTTGAAGCGCCGCTCATGGAGCACCGCATAGACACTAGCGCAAGTTTCTCCTCTAGGTTTTATAGTCATAAGCTAAAGCCTTAGATGCCTTATCAAACGCGAAAATCGACCGGCGTCCCGCGTCAGCGTCTCCGATTGGCGTCCACACAAGTGATGCAAGAAATCATCAAGTGCTGACGTCACCATATGGCATCAAAACGTCACAGAGCGCCAAAATCCGTGACGTCATTATGACGTCATCTTGACGTAACGTCACATGATGGCGTCATCACATGACATCGCAGCTTGATAAAAGGTGGGCCAACCACGGAGACAGTGCAAAACCAGGTAAGGTGCCTCCGATCCTGGAAGCAATGCAGTACCGAATAGGTGCAGAAAGATTTCGAAGGGTGGCGGCGCAGGAACAATAAATCGACTAAGAAGAAAAAGATGGCGTTCGCCAGTCGTCTTAGGTGTGGGCGTAAGAAACCCTCTGAGCTGTTTTTTATCAATCCCCCCTCCATGAACAGTTTTCTGCACCTGACGTGATCATGCACTGCCTCCAGGATCGGAGGCATCTCGGCTTTTTGCACTTCATGCGATTTTGCAGCACTGCCTCCGAGATTAGCCCACGTTTGAGCAAGCAGCTGTGTCGTGTGATCACGCCATCGTGCGACGCCGTACGATGACTTCATAATAAAGTCAGAAATTATGACGGCCTGCTACGCCATATGTATAGTGTAATAGAAGAAATTATTCTAGTACACTCAAGGAGGTTTAAAAAAAATTCTGGAGTGGAAGCTCTCGCAACGCCTTGCCAGCGAAAGTGAAGCCAGCTTTTGCCCACCAAAGAGCTCGGAAACACGCTCTTTTCTGGTTGTGCCCACATAGAGATCAAATGCCTTTGATCTGTTAGTGTGAATACTATGTTAATTATAAAATAAAAGATATTTGTTGCCGACAATAGTAACCCGTCGAGTGGAGTATTGGCAATTGATCTCAAATAAAATTTGCATTGACTTTGAGGCTCATTTATGAAAACTAGTAACACAAAGACACACTTGGAGCAGTATCTGACCCGTAAAAGTTACCATATTAAACTCGTCTGGCGTGCGGTGAAAACGCTCGCTTTCCTTCGCCAAACGTCGATAATTTATCGTGCCCCTACTAAGATGGCGGGCGCAGCCGCCATCTTTTGGTGGGCACGGCTTCGCTCCTGCGCAATAATCACCACTCCAGCAATTTTTTTTAACCTCCTTGAGTACACTATACCCTTATGATCATAGCAGGATAATGACGATTTTCGCATCACTTCGCGTTTGACGCCCAGTTTTCGTGTTTAATGAGGCATGCGGCTTTCGCCTTAATAAGCTACCCGTATATATGAGTAGCGTAACCCGCGGCACAGAGGTACCACTGTCGATGGAGCCAAACATAGATTCGTGTTGCCAACAAACGGTCTTGCTAATCCTGCGTGCTTGCTCTGGTTGTTAACCAGTTTTGGATTCAATATAGAAATAGTATATCGGGCTACCTTAAGATATCCATTTAACGAACACATATCCTCACCGCTTATCCACATCTTTTATTCTAAAATATCTAAATGAATCCAAGGTGTGTCGTTCCAATGTTTGCAACCCCACGGCACACGAAATATTTAAACAACGCCATCATGGAATGTCTTCGCCTTTTATATTAAATGCGAAGCATTTCTTGGCGAACCTCTGGCACTTTGAGCGTTTCTATCTACGTATCTATCTATCTATCTATCTAGCCGCCTACGTCTGGGTGCTCTCATGATCGCCTCCTTAACTTGGTGTAGACCAAAATCGGCATGGGGGGGGGGGGGGGGGGTGAGAGGATTTGACGAATACGATTGTCGGGTCGTGACATGAATAACCTGAAAATCTTGTCGTGTACGTCGTCAAACCCTTCCTACTAGACACGTGTGGCACATACCCGTTTACCACGGGCCGAGGTGTACGGGTATGAGCCACAGGTGATTGACAGTTTATATCTACCCGGGAACGGCGAGAACAGATAATGGTAACTTCAATGATAGAGCGTTAAGGAAAACCAATATCGGCAGCGTTGACTCGACAAATGGAAAGAATGAAAATTAGGATCCCAGCAGGAATTGAACCCAAGCATTCTGCGTGGCAATCAGGTATTCTACCACTGAGCCAAGCCACGTCTATAAACGGGTTTGGAAAAACAGCCTAAGCAGGCGTAATATCGGTGCAACGTCAATTGAGGTTGTGGTGCTTGCTATCTAATTTTACAAGAAAGCAATAAACACTACATGATACTCCTACGATGTGTACTCCTACAATGCAGGCGTCATGTCAGATTAACGTCTGTGGTTCCATTGTTGGCTCCACTTTTATAGGACTCTAATAAACATTACGTTTGATATTAAATGCGAACCGCCTACGTCTGGCTGCTCTCATGGTTGCCTCCTTAACCCAGTGTAGACCAAAATTGGCATGGGAGGGTAAGAGGATTTGACGAATATGATTGTCGGGTCACGACATGAATAACATGAAAATCCTGTCACGTACGTCGTCAAACCCTTTCCACTAGACACGTGTGGCACATACCCGTTTCCCACGGGCCGCGTTGTACGGGTATGAGCCACAGGTGATTGACAGTTTATATCTACCCAGGAACAGCAAGAACAGACATTGGTAACTTAAATGCGAGAGCGTTAAGAAAAACCAACATCGGCAGCGTTGACTTGCCGAATGGAAAGAATGAAAATTAGGATCCGAGCAGGAATCGAACCCAAGCATTCTGAGTGGCAATCAGGTATTCTACCACTGAGCCACGCCAGGTCTATAAACTGGTTTGGAAAAAACAAACTACGCAGGCGTAATATCGGTGCAACGTCAACTGTAGTTGTGGTGCTTGCTATCTAATTTTGCAAGAAATCAATCAGCACTACATGATACTCCTACGATGTGTACTCCTACGATACATGCGTCATATCAGATTAACGTGTGTAGTTCCAGTGTTGGCTCCGCTTTTATAGCAGTCTAATAAACATTACATTTGTATTCCTATGATTCAGCAAGATATATTGAAGCATTGCTCCACCCCGGAGGAATACATTAACGAAAGTTACATGAGTGCTGTGTTGCGTGCTGGTAGTCCGGCGCAGCAGCAGGCGAAGACCGGCGGTGACCAACGCGACCGGCGGGGACGCCAGCCAGCCCGAAAACGCGGTTTGGCGCGAAGCGCTGAAGCAGAGAAACGTCCGCACTCAACGAGTACTCTCCACACACTCTTTTATTTACACGTCGCCTGGGTAAAACAGGAACGCCAGAGCGGCGCCCACAACCGGCAGCCTGAAGGCCGCCCACAACGCTGCTTTTTCATTTTTTAAATATTTTTTTTCACCTTCTTGGCCTTCTCAAAACTAAAGTTTTTTCAACACCAACCCATGGCATTCGTACAGTGCAATACAGAACCGAAACCGAAACACAACAATGAGCTCGTGCGAAGGGCACGGAGGAAGGCAAATTTCAGCGCAGTCGCATTTTCAGCTTTGTTGAAACAGCGCTCACTAGACGACGACGAAGTAAAAGAAGGCACAGGACGGCAGCGCCTGTCCTGTGCCTTCTTTTACTTCGTCGTCGTCTAGTGAGCGCTGTTTCAACAAAGATGAACGCATACCAACTCTCTCAAGCTTCCATTCTTATGCATTTTCAGCGCAGCTTAAAAAACTAGGGTCCTTAAAATTACGTATGTATGCATTTTCTATTAAAGGAACACGCCACCTAATACTTACCTAGTGATGTTGCACCTCAGATATGCATGATATTTACTTTTTGATCGACAACGTTCACAAGTATGAACAGCCGTACCAGTTCAAGACGGCTGGCCCTAGGGCAAGTGGTTCAACTTTGGCCGAGTGGCTGAATCGAGGGACGTGCCGACACACAGAAAGACAGACCAAAATTTCTGCGTTTAAGTTCCCCAAGAAAGACTATCGTCTTTAAAAGACGAGAACGCAGACCGAGGATATGACTACACGAGCGCTGGGATGACTCTGATACACACGCGCAGTTGCACGGTTGTTAGCCGGTTGACCTCTGTATACATTTATTCGTGCCCTTCCTTCCAATAAACCTTAGTTGAGAGTGCAGCGCCAGTGTCGTCATATCCTTGGTCTGCGTCATCGTCTTTATTGCGCTGTAAGCTGATCGAAAATTGCATATGATATCCACATCACCGCACCGTAAAGTGCACTTCGTCCGCCAAAATGGCGCAGTGTCCTCTTCATTTCCTACGAGGCTGGGCGATGGCCTCATGCTGACCGAGGATGATGCCAGATTGATTGGCAGCCGCTTTGTAGACTAGGCTACGTAGGCCACATACGCCCAGGTAGTCTACGAATACGACAAGCACCATTCACTGATGTTGGTTTACGTAGCACTATCCAGGCCTACCAGCCTCGACGGCCTATACGTGACAAAGGCAAGGGTGACTTCAGGTTCCGACATGTCACCGGTTCTATCGTCAGACAATTTGTCGACGAAATGACCGAGGCATCCACGAATTCCACCAGCTCTACTATACCACATACTTCACTACACATGGACCCCTCGTCAACATGATCACGACTGTATCGTATAACAAGTCATGACCAGCTGCTGGTGCTCACTGGTCACGCTGATGATGCGCTTGTTCAAGAACTGTCAAGAAATTCTTCCACACATGCTCACGGGTTCGTGAAAACGTGCGGTGCGTTCTCGGGACAAGTACTAATCACTACATATCAGCTTACCGCTTCTGGTGTTGGTAATACCCACGTTTGCCATTGGCAGCGTTACCCAACCGTAAACAGCTGGTTATGTAACACATATGCGGCTCTTCAACATATCTGAGTGCGTATAAAATTTATACAAATCTTTAGCGTCATTTGTAACGTGTCACTTAGTAAAAAAATTACGCCACAGTCACCTTCCCGCCGCATGCTTCGCATAACATCGACTCCCACGGTACGTGGGATCTGCCAAATTTTTTTGTTTATTTTTGATCGCCGGTACATCTGATTCATATACTTCAGTTCTATTCAAGTTCCGCAAGCGTGGATGTTTAGCCGCCCACCTCAGTGGTGTAGCGGTAACGGTGCTCGGCTGCGGACCCGACGGTCGCGTGTTCTATCCATTTTAAACCTCCTTGGTTCGATCCCGACCGCGGCGGTCGCGTATCGATGGAGGCGAAATGCTAGAGGCCCGTGTACTGTGCGATGTCAGTGCACGTTAAAAAACACCAGATGGTCGAAATATCCGGAGCCCACCACAACGGTGTCCATCATAATCGTATCGTAGTTTTGGGATGTTAGGCCGCAGGTAATATTATTGGATGTTTAGCCCAGTGGTTAGGGCAGAATATGCGTTGGTGTTTGACCTACTACATTAGACCACTGCGCAGTGAACTATAGACTGGAACATTGCGTCGAACGCACAGAGGTGCACTTTTTTTAACACGAAAGTGTTTTATGCCGGGGTCCACCAAAACTTTCATGACGTATATCCGACACGCAAGTACGTCAGCAAAATGAACGCCATCAGATGGCAAAGAAAGAAACTTAAGAAAAAGTTCCGTTGACGGTAGTCGAACCCATGACCTCTCGGTCCGCGACGATAACTGTTGGGCGTTTAGCCCACTGAGCTACCGCCAAACACATTGCGGAGGCTACAAGAACGCGCCTTTTATCTTCCACATTTCCTCTCATAGTGCTCGTGGATGGATGGATGGATGGATGGATGGATGGATGGATGGATGGATGGATGGATGGATGGATGGATGGATGGATGGATGGATGGATGGATGGATGGATGGATGGATGGATGGATGGATGGATGGATGGATGGATGGATGGATGGATGGATGGATGGATGGATGGATGGATGGATGGATGGATGGATGGATGGATGGATGGATGGATGGATGGATGGATGGATGGATGGATGGATGGATGGATGGATGGATGGATGGATGGATGGATGGATGGATGGATGGATGGATGGATGGATGGATGGATGGATGGATGGATGGATGGATGGATGGATGGATGGATGGATGGATGGATGGATGGATGGATGGATGGATGGATGGATGGATGGATGGATGGATGGATGGATGGATGGATGGATGGATGGATGGATGGATGGATGGATGGATGGATGGATGGATGGATGGATGGATGGATGATGGATGGATGGATGGATGGATGGATGGATGGATGGATGGATGGATGGATGGATGGATGGATGGATGGATGGATGGATGGATGGATGGATGGATGGATGGATGGATGGATGGATGGATGGATGGATGGATGGATGGATGGATGGATGGATGGATGGATGGATGGATGGATGGATGGATGGATGGATGGATGGATGGATGGATGGATGGATGGATGGATGGATGGATGGATGGATGGATGGATGGATGGGGATGGATGGATGGATGGATGGATGGATGGATGGATGGATGGATGGATGGATGGATGGATGGATGGATGGATGGATGGATGGATGGATGGATGGATGGATGGATGGATGGATGGATGGATGGATGGATGGATGGATGGATGGATGGATGGATGGATGGATGGATGGATGGATGGATGGATGGATGGATGGATGGATGGATGGATGGATGGATGGATGGATGGATGGATGGATGGATGGATGCATGCATGCATGCATGCATGCATGCATGCATGCATGCATGCATGCATGCATGCTATGAGCGTCCCCTTTAAAACGGGGAGGTGACATCTGCGCCACCAGGCTGGAAAAAAACAAACAAACAAAAACGCGCCGTTGCCACGACCATCCCATTCGGCGCATTTCCAATACAAGTTTAATTTCGTCAATGCTTTAACAAACCGTGAGGTGGCGGCTTTAGCACAAGCCTCGTTCATAGCATCCATCCATATTGAAAAATAGCTTTCCGACGCTTGCCTGGCGGTCGCACCCCGTTCCCCGCTTGCCCTGTGAGAAGTAACGGCCAGGCTAGAGGGAAGACGTGACGCGCATGACGTTTCAATTCGCGTTTCACGACGTTTTGAAGGAGTGCATATCGAGTGTCAGTGCTTATTATGTGCTTGTTGATGCCATATTTGCGCGGGTTTCACCATGTGCGTTGTCCACGTATATGTTAAGAACTTCGGCTACCGCAAGGGTTAAATCATGATCATGGGCGTTAGTCGTCGGTATGGAGATGTGCCACTAGGCGTCAACGTGAGTGTGATGCGTCCATATAAAGCGGTGCTATATCTGCCAAACAACTGTAGACATTGTACAAGCTTTCATATACCAATGCACTCTGAACAATAAACTACTTCTGTGAGGACACGTCTCACTTTCGTGTTACACCGATTCCTATGACGGAGCGATCAGCCATCTTTTTATTGAGCGTTCTAGTTTCAGTGACTAAATTATTCATAAGTTCGTATCACAAAGATATCCCATGTGACCGAAAGGCGCCCGAGTGGAGACGTTAAATCACGTGAAAAAAGTATTGGATGTGCCCCTTATCAATGACTTAGGTGTCTGGTAGTGCCAAAAGTGCTGAGCTCCAGGATGATTCGAATGACGACGGATGGATTTTACGCTGTAAGCGCGGATAGAGTTACTGTATATGCTACCTTTAGGTAGCAGAGTTGCGCATCTGTCTTCCAACGCCGCTAGCAACCATGCATTGTGGAGAAGCTGCCGCTTGGGCCAATTTTTTCATTTTTCGACGCCTCCGCTGCAGCGAACTGAATTAACACTAGTCATCGACAGCCGATGTTTATCGCCGGTCTTCGACACGCCAGACAGGTTAATCGGCGACACGGTAGGCATGTCGTTTGCAAAAACGAGGTGCGACTTCACCGCATAGATGTGGTTGCTAGCCGGACCTATGCGCTACTCTGCTACCTAAAGGTAGCATATACAGTGACTCTAAGCGCAGAGAACCTCTAGTGCCCTCTAGGGAGCAGTGGAAGAACGAATGTGCATTGAAGCATTTTGAAGCATTAAAGGGGAACCCATCGCGTCCTCTTGGAGTGGCAGACGAAACTAATGCATTAGAGCGGAAAAAATTTGTTACCGTTACTAGACTTTGAACCCGAGCGCCCATGCTGAGAAAGCAATTGCCCTAACCACTAGGAAGCATAGCTACGCTTGCCAAACAGGAATCTATCAGACCCATATGAATGCCTTGTGCTTGTTACTGCCGTGGTTATGAACCTTGAAGTTCGACATGCCTGAGAGGAAAGATGAAGAGAACAGCAGCAGGAATATCAATGGCGCTAGCGGACGCTCGGGGCAACAGCAAACATGAATAAAATAGTCAAAAAAGGTATTAGGGCCTTAGTATTTTGCTATAAGACAGGCTCTATTGCCCCTAGAAAAATGTCTTCCCTGCTGTGCTTTATGCTTCGGAGTGAAGCCGACTTTAAGGGTTTGGGTGTAAGCTTGGTCTTTGTAAGCTGACTTTCCCACATTCATAGTTGCAGCGGAGCCTACATCGATGGCAGTGTCGTCATCGATGTGTTGCGGTAGTCTCTGCGCAGTCTGAAAGCTGATGGGCACGTTCAAAACTTGGCATTTCATACCAAGCTGGCCTCGGCGGCGTCACCTCTGGGCCGTGCGGAGTGCAGAGTAGCCGAGCCGCTTGTAGAATTTTAGAGTCGCTTGTCGCGTTTCTGGGGCTTAGTTGCATTTTCCCAGCAAATATAGTTATTTTAGTGAGCATCGCGTTCACGAATAGCGCGTTTGTCGATGACTTCGTGTAGTTGAGTGCCGATGTCATACATAAGTTGGGGGAATCAACAAGTTACGTTAATCATGTAGTGGCAAACGTGCATTCAACTGAATGGAAACTACGCTGGAGACAATTTTAGAAGTAAATATGTGCCTTCGTTCATAGTTGCTCATATTACTGCTGTACAAAATATTTCAAGTGATTTTTTGTATCCCCCTTTGTATTTGAGTGGCATTTTTTATTATAATTAGGGAGACTTTCGAGAATAGGAAACTTGTTTGAATATCCGCTTCTTTTGGGCTCCTTCGCGAAAGTCACTCCGCTTTTTTTCTTCTTTTGTTGTGCTTATTTGTTTGTTAGCTCGTTAGCATCTGGCAAATCTCGGGTCGTGGGATTTTTCTTCATCACTCGTGTTGACGCCGCCGACTCTGACGTCGCTTTTCACGTTTGACGAGGCATCTCAGGGTTTCGCTTATTAAGTCGAAAGCTTTCTGTCTGACAAAAAAAAACTCACAGGGCCCCGTGTGCATTCAGCTAAGGTGACTCGAAAGCAAAAGCAATCTTCTTTTTTTCTTCTCAGTCGATGTGTTTGTTGATCTTCCCCCACCCTCCTCCAGAAGGTTTCTGCACCTAACGCAGTTTTGCATTGCGTCCAAGATCGGAGGCATTGCAAGCTTTCTGGACCTCATCTGGGTTTGCCGTGCCTCCATGATCAGTCTATTTTTGACCAACGGACGAGGTCATTTGATGACGTCATCATGTGCCGTCATGATGACGTCCCAAGTTTCGGCGATCTATGACGTCATGATCATGGCATATGGTCGCGTCATACAGTGAATATTTTTTACATCACTCGTACTGACGCCGCCGACACAGACGGTCAATTTTCGCGTTTGATGAGACATGTAAGGCTTTCGTCTGAGTAACAAATCTGGTGACCGGCGTCGGCGACACTCTGTGGTGGACGCCAAAGCGATTGAATGAGTTTCTTGTGACAGGATACGCTGTCGCCTCCGCTCTCTTCGGCGTTGCTTAGCGATAAATTTAACTTTTATGTTTCTTGCATAGAAGGTGTATGTTCCGCCGGCTATTGCCAAAAAATATTGTGTTTGTTCTTTAATTACCCCGTCCTTGCAGGATTTCTTTTACGTAGCTGCATTCGCAGGGTGAGCGTTTGTAGAGGTTTCATCAAAGTGAGATGTTACCCAGGTCGCTCAGTGTCCACTTCGGCTCCTCGAGGTGTCACAGTTGAGACTTCTTCGCTTCCTGTTGCGCCTGTACCAAGGGGAAGAATCGCCCGCGCGTACTCCTTGCGTCTTACTTTCTGGCACTCACCTCCGGCATTTGATGCCTAATATGCATGTTAACAGGGGCCCTCAGTCAATAATACTCCCTGCATTTTATGCAACAGCTGTTGCATTTTTTGCCATGTCCAGTTGACCTATCCTGGAGTAGATGTGCAAAACAATCCTATTTTTAACACAACAGCTGCTTTGTTGCTCCCGTTTGCTACTCCGGCTCGCCGTGCTCGCTCTAGTCGTGCGTCTTGGAGAGCGCTATCGGCATCTTTTCTGCCTGGCCACCTCCGGGACTTCGTGTGGCGCCTGGGGTGGGGTGTGCTCCCCACTCTCGACCGCCTCGAGCGGTGGAGAATGGTAGTCCGCAACATGCCCGAACTGCTCCCTTCAGGAAACAAATCAGCACGTTCTGAAGCAATGTGTTATTGCTCGCATTTTCTGCAGGGCCGTGCATGCTAGATTTCGCGGCCTCAGAGTAAATCGCTTCGTTTCTTCTGGGCGTTGTTCTCGAGGCCGCTTCACCTGCCTTCTCGTTGTTGCCGGTGCTTTCTGTCTTTGGCGCAACCGCTGCGAGGCGGTTGCAGCAGGCCGTCGCCGTCGCGCTCTCTTCCCGATCCTAGAGCGACTGTACTCGGAGCTTCTGTCTGTTCTGTCGGAGGAGCTCTTCTTTCTCGGCGAGGAGGAATTCCTCCGGCAGTGGTCTTGCCCTTTTGTGTTGGTCTGTGACAGACGCGTGAAGCTTGTCTTTCGGCCTCCCTGGTTCTGGTAGGCTGATGTCTCGTTTGGTGCCGGTCGAAATACCATGTAAATACGCAAAATGTACATATTCACGTTTTATTTGTGCTTTTTGTTTGCCATGTAATGTACATATGTATATCCATCTTTTTGTGACAAATTTGTGTGTGTGTATATATATGTTTGTGAAACATCGATTGTACGTGTTGCCTCCGTCATTTCGTGTTTTGGTTTCATGTAACTCAAGTTTGTTTTGTCATTCCCGTAAACTTATGTCTAGCAAGCAAATGTTATGTTGAATTGGTATTGATGTTAACTGTCTGTGATAATAAATTTTTCTAAAGAAAAGTATAGTTAAGTTCAATCATTTTATTTAGTAATACTGGGAGAACAACATGTGTTCGATGTTCGCATAGGAAAGAAAACCTTCTAGAGAAGATACATTACTGATCTCTAATATCACACTGTAGTTCCGGCGAAGTCGTTCCTGCTGCATAGTTGTTTTCTAGTGTAGAATGGATTATTGCGGTTTGCGTGAGATGGCGTCCAGCATTTGTATACGTTATAGTGACTCTAGTTCTTATTTTGTGTATAAGTGCATCCAGTGCTTGCGTGTATTCGCTCAATAATAATAATAGTATCTGGGGTTTAACGTCCCTAAAACCACGATATGATTATGAGGGACGCCGTAGTGGAGGGCTCCGGAAATTTCGACCACCTGGGGTTCTTTAACGTGCACCTAAATCCTAAGTGCACGGCCCTCAAACATTTTCGCCTCCATCGAAAATGCAGCCGCCGCGGCCGGGATTCGCTCCCGCGACCTTCGGGTCAGCAGGCGAGTGCCATAACCACTAGACCTACGTAGCGGGGATATTCGCTCGATGAACTTTCCTTTGTCGGAATGAGTGAAAGCTAGAAATTGGGCTTTTAAGGAAAATATAGGCACCTTGCTCATGTGACCTCTAATGAAGGACTTCGTTGGGCTTCAAACATTCCCGTGTCGTTTTGAAGCACCGCATTGTTTTGAAGAGTAGAGGAATGAATGGCCTGAGAGTCACAGCGTCCTACAGATTTCGCTCTAAAAACGAAGACAAAGGAGACAGGAAACCGACTGGACAAGCGCTGCGTGTGTCCTACTAGTTTATGTTTCATTTTTCTTCGTTTTATCCTTTTTGGATTTTTCCATGAATGCGAATTCTTATCGTAGTCTCTACAGTGCGATTCAATAAAGACCGTGCGCATGTTTCCACTGTTAACTATAGGTACACCAACTTTTCTTTTCAAGACAAGGTGCGTGTGCGTGTCCATGAAACGACTGCTGGCAACCTGCGCTCCGGGCACGGAGGTTGTTTACAACCGCCTCACTATTTTACCCGGTACTTATCAAAGAACATCTGTATGCTTTCCTAGTTATCCACAGCGCAATCACTTGAAGTTAGCATGATGAGAATTCTTAGCAATATCGATGCATATACTAAACTTCCCAGCGCAAGGCTTAACGTGCCTAATGACTCCAACAACCTTAACTTTCCGAACATTTTTTTTTTTTTAAATATGGTCGTTACCGATCGACGTGCACCTCATCAGAAGCCTTAGAAACAATGCTGTTGGCGGATAACGTAGCTTATAACTGCAGCTCAAGATCAAGGAATACTGGAACGCAAGTAAATTAAGCCCGTCCAAGATATCTTTACTAATAGATTCTTGATGAAAGAGCCGTGACTAAGACCGCCCTTTTACGTTATCAAAATGTATTGCTCTATTCTTTTTTCTCCAAGGAAAGAAGCGCAATTCCCAATAAAGGGAAGAAATAGAAAAGAAGCGGAAGGCTGCAATGCTTGCACATGTTTTGTCTTTCTTTTTCTTATTGTTATTTATTTTTTTGCATGCGCGATGACCATCGAATATGTTTGGACTTAATCAAACTGCTAGAGCATTATACCAGGCATGAGCTCGCTCATTCTTCAAGGGTCGTTCATCATTCATTTATTCAAATTAAAACGTGGCCCAAATCATGGTGCCCCAGTCTGTAGAGCATAAATATAGTACTCGTTATGTCCCTAATCGCGCAGACGTAGGTGCTCTCGTAAGACTTGAGATAAGCGAACACTGGTCCCAGGGTAATGACTGCGACGTTCGCGTTATCTTTACCCCTTTAACTCATGTTGCATAGGAGGATGTGGTTTGTCCTCACGTGTGAAGCGTAGCACGACATGTCCGTCGCAGCAGTGCCACGCCAGTTCTGCAAATGACCAAGCTCGTCTAACGTCCCAGCGGGAGTATATGGCACATATAGCGTCTGCTTCGCCTAAGCAAAACTGAAGTGGAAACGTATTTGAAACGAGCGTGAACATGGACGTCGGCAGGGAGGGGGGGTGGGGGTTCAAAAGAAAGGCACTTGCCCACCGCACCCCCCCCCCCCACCCGCTCCCACAAGCCACACCAGCACTTGCACCCCAACAAAGCCGCACCAGCGCTCCTCCTTCCCCCGGCTGCGATGCAATACGGGTTTGCACCCCAGAAGATAGAATCCTGCTGACACTCATGAGCTTGAACAAAAGTTGCGCAATGTATCTTGCCACGCTTATTTTCTTATTTCATTGCCTTCGTGATGTGCCTGTTAGTTCTAACCAGTTGACATTTCGTAGAGCGCTGCTATCTGTTGCTTTGGTTTGGGATCTCTTTAGGGTGAGGCAGCTGGGTGGCGGGGTGGTGCCTACCACAGCTCGTAATCAGATAGCGTATCATATTTTCTGGCTCGTTAGGCTGTACGCACTCTCAGGCAATTAGCGGGATGATATTATTGGACGCAAACCTGCGCTGAGGTGGATTAGCCTGTCAGCATAGGCTGAGAAAAAAAAAACTCCGTAATTAGCAGATTTCTTCCACTTATGCAGTGCTCTAGTGTATCAGCTTAAACTTTTTAGATAGTGAAACAAAAACAAGAAAAAATAGACGCTACACAATTAGCTTCTCCGATGCACATTATCAGAAAATAAAGCGGCTGTTAGGAGCTCACGACTGTCTGTTAGACTTGTTCATTTGTGAAGCTTTAGGTCTTCAAGTGTGTATTTACGTGTTAGCTGAGGCATTCACAATACTGAAAAGAAAATGCGTGTGTAACAGAAAAGAAAAGGCGTGTGTAAAGGAAAAGTGATGTGTAATAAATTGGTGGTTTCTATTTTTACGCGTGAGACCCTTGAGGCATCCTCAACGTGGTAACTGTTAGGTAAGACATGTACAATGTTTATTCTGAACATGCAGGCGAGCAAGAAGTAAGCAGATGACCTATATGACACAAGAAATAAATGAAAGAAACCAGCGAACATTAAGCACGCAACTGCTGTTTGTTTTGCAGTAGACCTGCATCGGCATTCATTTGGCAAAAATCGAAGCAAAGAATACTGCGGCAGACTTCTCTGAGACGTGTTTTTGTGGTGCGCGAAGCACGCTACGACAACTCGTAAGGCAGAGTCATAATACTACCCAGTTATTTTGTTAGCTAATTTTGTATAATATAGTTGAACCCAGGCCCATAGCCAGGAATTTTTTTCAGGGGGGGTGGGGCACTTGCTGAAAACACTGACTGTTTGAGAAAAATATCGATTTTTATTTATTTTTGGTAAAAACACCCACGTCACCAAAATTTCGGGGAAGAGGGGGGCACTATCCCCCCCCCCCCTCCTGCTACGGGCCTGGTTGAACGTCTCAATAACGAAAGCCCTCAAGAAGGAAATTCTCGCGGCAGCGAAGAAATCGGGCGTCCCAGGTGAAGGTCCATAGATTTCAACGCATTTGCCCCCTCTCGACAGCGATAAGATTTTTTGAAGCACTCCCACAATAACGAAATCTTCAGGCTGTGACCCGTAACATTTACTTTATCCCATCAGCTAGTTGCGAACCCAGAAGTTCGAAAATTGCAGCACCACTCTTTCGACAATTCAGGCACATACGTTCCCTCCTAGAAGCATCGGTGCTACTATTGCTGTTCACGTTCGGTCGGACTATGATGGTAGCAAAGAGGCTTTTTAGTTGTATTTTTTTTCGCAATGAACCGTTTTTTTTTTCCTAAAACCTCTGTGGGTAACTACGTCGGAACATGACGTTTCAAGTGATGACACCCACGAAAGCGACGTCGTGCCGACAGACATTCTGCATAATGCCTAACTGCTTGCTGCCGCGCGTGACTTTATTGACATTTTCCTCGGCGCCCACGACGGCAACGAAGCTATGCAAATGTCACGAATTAGCGTGTTATAAAGCGCGCGCGCAGCCGCTTTCAAGCAGCTGCGCGACAGAACGGCGCGTCCGCGCGCCCAAGAAGCGCGAAAAGACGAAAAAACAAGCATCAAAAGACGCCGGCGCGCCGCATCCTCCTCACCCACTCGAGCCAGGACGCAGTCAACACGATCGAACGCCCGGCAAAGCCTGGATCTTTCTAGAAGGAAAGGGTGACGCATCCGAGAGCGATGCCGCCGCGATTCGAACCTACGAGAAAGCTCTCGCCCCTTCTGTAGCCTCGGCTGTACTGCACGCGGAATAACTCTCCCGACACTTCTAGAAACCGGGGGAGAAGGGATAAAAGCGTGCAATCGACGGTAGAGCAGGGAGTGGGACAGTCAGCGAAGGAGTGAGAGGTGTCGAGAAGTCAGTGAGCGAGTCAGTCGGCCCGGTGATGGTGAAGTTACGCTAAGTGTGGCTCCGTTAGCCAAAGAAGACGTGTTTATGATGGTGTGCGGTCAGTCGCTCGTCGATCTGGAAGAATCCGATGACGACACCGTGTGAGCCGTGACAAGACACGACGACGGTTGAGCTACGACGATCAACGCTGGAGCTGGCGTGAGTGTTTCCTTGAAGAGAAGCATTCGATTACCGTCCAAGTATTGCGGACTGGATACGCCATTATCTATTCAGGACTTTAACTGTCGTTGAATAGTTGTAATGCATGCAATTGCATTCGTAGCGTGTGATCTGTTTGTTTAGCTCCCGTTGTGTAAACACCATCTGAGTATTATTGTGAAGCTGTAACTGGTACCAGCCGAGTGTGCACGTGTTTGTATTATTTGTATTGCCTTAACTGAGAATATATTTCGTTTTCGTTTGTGTTATCGACTCTCGGCTCTGAATCGGTCTTTGGACCACAACCGGCGTTCGCTGGCGCACCAAAGGACCAACTCTAAATTGTCCGCGCTTTCGTGGTGCGTTTTCGGAGGGCCTTGACGCCAGCCCTTAGAATACGCCCGGCGATTGCCGTCCCCCATTAACGGGATTAGTGACAATTATTCTGGCGTCCGCGAACAGGACCTTTTTGGTGCAAAAGTGTGTCCAAAGTAGGGAGAAAGAGCCTTGAGACGTTGATAGTGCTTGCGAACGATTTTTGTGTGTTGCACCGCGTTCTCGCTAACCTGTGTGCAGAGAGTGTTTTGGAATTCGAAGTTAGGCCGATATTTCGTGCACGCGGCTAGGTTTTGTTGACGGGCATCATGGATCTTGAGAAGTTAGTTGCCCTTGGTGAGAAGATGGGTTTGTCTGGGGCACGAACTACGGAAGTGGGTCAGCCAAAAGGAAAAAGAAGAAAAAGAAAGAGTTAAGGAAGAAAAAGCAGCAGAGCTCGAAAAGGATGAGGTTGGCAGTTGAGAGAGCTAATAAAGAGAGAGAAGCAGAGCTTGAAAGAGAGAGGTTGGCGGCTGAGAGGGCGAAAGAAGAAAGAGAGCAACAATTGAAACTAGAGCTTGAAAGAGTGAGGCTAGCAGCTGAGAGGGAGAAAGAAGAGCGAGAGGCGAAGGAGCGACAGTTGAAGGAAGAAAGAGAGGCGCAAGAGAGACAGATGCAAGCTGAGATGGCTGAGAGAGAAAGGCAACGGCAGCACGAATTGGAACTCGAACGGCTCCGTTTGCAGCAGCGCACAGAGACTCCCGTGCAAGCTAGAGTGGAGAGCAGCGAAAGGGAAGATCATAGCTTCCGATTGAACCCAAGCAAACTGCTTGTGGCGTTTGATGAAAGGAAAGATGACCTTGATGCATACCTGCACAGGTTTGAGACTATAGCTAGAAGCCAAAATTGGCCGGAGCAGCAATGGGCAACAGCTTTGAGCACTTGCTTGAGTGGCGAAGCGCTCAGTGTGTACGGTAGGCTGACACCTTCCGATGCAGCTAATTACGGAAGAGTAAAAGCTGCTTTGCTGAAGCGATTTCGATTCACCGTGGAAGGCTTCCGAGATCGGTTCCGTACGGGAAAGCCAGCTGATGGCGAGACGGCAACGCAATATGCCGCGCGACTCAGCCATTATTTCGACAGGTGGATCGAGCTTTCAGAGACGGCACAGGAGTACGGTGAGCTTAGAGAGCTTCTTATCAGAGAGCAATTCCTCACCAGTTGCCACCCGAGCCTGTCGCTGTATCTGAAAGAGAGGAAAGCTAAATCGCTTGACGACATGCTTGAGTTGGCCGATCAATTCTTGGAAGCGCAAGGTGGCACGAATCTGGCCAAAGTAAAAAAGGAGGTTCCTACGGATTCGAGGAAATCGGCACCCGAAGAAAAGAAGAATTCTCAGGATGGCGCTGCGAGATGTTACTTGTGTAACCGACTGGGCCATCGCGCCAACAGTTGTCGGACCAACTTTTTCACGTCCCGGTGTGACGAAATGTTTTAAATGCGGGCGAACGGGACACAAAGCCGACGCGTGCCGCAGCGGGGGAAAGGAGATTCCCCAGGTATCTTGTGTGTATACGCTGCCAGAAGGGTGTGAAGGAGACAACAGTGACCAGTTAGTCGAGCCAGGAAGCGGGAAGGAAATTCCAGTTGCCAATGCCGTCATGACTTCGTACTCGGGAACCTTGGTTAAAGGATCGCCCGTGCTTGCCGGAAGAATGGCGGGAAAGCGTATAACGGTTCTAAGAGATACTAGATGCACCACAGTGATCGTGCGAAAGGAATTGGTCCGAGACAATGAGTTCACAGGCAAGACCAAACCAGTTCGCCTGATTGATCATTCGGTTCGAATGCTTCCCGAAGCCAAGATTGAGGTTGAGACCCCTTACCTCAGCGGGAAAGTTACTGCCCTGTGCATGGACAATCCATTGTACGACCTAACCGTGGGAAACGTCGAGGGAGCCCGATCAGCAGATCACCCTGAACCTCTGAAAGAGGAATTGAATATCGATCCACCGTCGATCGAGGAACCCCACGACGAAACGGTCAAGGTTGAAGAGAATACCGCGGCAGTTGTAACCCGAGCTCAATCTAAAGCCCAGTCAAGGCCATTCCAGCCTCTTCTCACGCCCCATTCCGAGGAAGATCCGGCCCAGAATTACGCTGAGGAACAAAAGCAAGACGGGTCCTTAAAAATGTGCTACGCACAAATTGGAAAGGATTTGAAATGCCGTAACAGTAATTGCGCAATAGAGTTCAAGCAAGACGGTGGCCTACTCTACAGGTATATACGGAGAAAAATGGACGACAGATACGACAACTTGTGGTGCCAAAGAACCGCCGGGAAACTGTGATGAAGCTGGCACACGATGGAATTATGGCTGGACACTTGGGAGCCGAGGAAAACTAGGGACCGGATTCAAGAAGAATTCTTCTGGCCCGGAGTCACAACCGACGTGAAACGCTTCGTGGCTTCATGCGATATTTGCCAACGAACAGTGCCGAAAGGAAGGGTGCCACACGTTTTCCTTGGCAAATCGCCTGTGATCGACACACCCTTCAAGCGAGTAGCCATTGATATAGTAGGCCCTATCCACCCACCATCCGGACGAAGGGAACCGCTATATCTTGACACTCATGGATTGCGCCACACGCTACCCAGACGCCGTGGCACTGCCGAGCATAGAGACGGAACGAGTAGCAGAGGCTCTCGTCGAAATGTTCTCCCGTGTCGGCGTACCGAGAGAAATCCTCAGTGATAGGGGTACCAACTTTACGTCGGAGCTAATGAAGGAAGTGGCACGCCTTCTGTCAGTGCGACAGCTTCATACCACCCCCTATCACCCGATGGCCAACGGAATGGTAGAAAAATTTAATGGCACACTAAAAATGATGCTGAGGCGAATGTGTGCGGAAAAACCGAAAAACTGGGATCGATTTCTAGGTCCGTTGCTATTTGCATATAGGGAAGTACCGCAAGCGAGCCTCGGTTTCTCACCGTTTGAACTACTATACGGGCGACACGTCCGAGGACCTCTGGCGATCCTAAAAGAAGTATGGACAAACCAAGAGCTGGACGACGACCTGAAGACAACCTACCAGTACGTATTGGATTTGCGAAATCGCTTGGAAGAAACGTGTCGTCTAGCTCACGAAGAACTCCGAAAGGCGGGAGCACGGTATGCTAAAAACTACAATCGGAAATCAAAGGATCGAACATTCAAACCAGGAGATAAAGTCCTCATCTTGCTCCCGACCGACAACAACAAGCTCTTGTTGCACTGGAAGGGACCGTTCGAAGTCCAGGCGACCGTTGGAGACCTCGATTACGCCGTCAGGACAACGAGCGGGTCGAGGATTTTCCACGCCAACCTACTGAAAAGGTACGCAGAGCGAGAAGCGAACCAAGACACACCCAATCAATGCCAAGCCATTGTAGGGGTCATCGACACGGGTGAAGAGCAAGAGATTCCCGTCCCGGAATTCGTGAAAACAGAAGGGATCGAGGACGTTAAAATCTCCCCCAAGTTGACTGTCCAACAGAAGGAGGAGTTGGAGGAAACCATGTCAGCGTACTCCCGAATATTTTCCAACGTCCCGGGCAAGACAGACTGGGTAGAGTGCCACCTCGAACTCACGACGGACACCCCGGTTCACGTCAAACAATACCCGTTACCATTTGCTACGTCGAAGGACATAGAGGCCGAGGTGCAGCAAATGAAGGCTCTTGACATAATCGAAGTCTCAAAGTCGCCCTATAATTCCCCAGTGTTGCTCGTGGACAAACCGGACAAAACCAAGCGTTTCGTGGTTGATTTCCGGCGCCTGAATAACGTCGTAATCGCAGACTCAGAACCCATGCCCAGGGCGGACGCCGTTTTTGCCAGTGCCGCGAACAAGAATTATTTCTCTAAGCTGGATTTCGTAAAGGGATACTGGCAAATCCCGCTTTCCCTACAATCCAAACCCAAGACTGCTTTTTCAACGAAGTCCGGCCTATACCAGTTTCGCTACATGCCCTTCGGCATCAAAACGGCACCCGCCGTTTTCGCCCGGCTGATGCGACTAATTACCGAGGGAATACCCGGCGTCGAGCACTACTACGATGACGTGCTCATAACAAGCGCAACCTGGGAGGAACACCTGTCGTCCCTGAGACAGCTCTTCGTCCGAATTGAAGCAGCAGGATTGACAGTGAGGCCTAGCAAGTGCGAATTCGGAACGGACGAGATTGATTTCCTCGGACACCGCATTGGGCAAAACAAACTTGCGGCACTTGGGAAAACCCTCAGCAAAATCCAAGCCGCACCCGCACCGAAGACGAAGCGGCAGGTACGAGCCTTCCTTGGTTTAACCAGTTACTACCGGGAGTTTATTCCAAATTACGCCGAGATCAGCAGCCCACTCACAGACCTGACCAAGAAGGGCGAGAACAACGTTGTCAAATGGACCGCGACACACGAGGAGGCGTTTACTAAGCTCAAGCAATGCATTTCGAGCCCCCCAGTGATTCGCCTCCCCGACCTATCGAAGGAATTCGTACTACGCACCGACGCTTCCGACACCAGTCTCGGCGCGGTACTCATGCAGTCGCATGAGGGAACTCTCCACCCTATAGCCTATGCCAGCCGCAAATTACTTCCCCGAGAAGCCTCCTATAGCACCATAGAAAGGGAATGCCTCGCTTTGGTCTGGGGGATCCAGAAATTTAATATGTACCTATACGGGGTGCCTTTCTTGGTACAGACAGACCACCAGCCGCTCCGTTACATCAAGCAAGCTAAACAACTTAACAGCAGGGTTTTGAGGTGGAGTTTGCTTCTCCAGGAGTATCAGTTCAGAGTCGAACATATCAAGGGAAGCGAGAACGTCGGGGCCGATTACCTTAGCCGAATTTGAATTTGAATGTGTTTAAAGTGTTTTGAGTATGTTCCATTATTATTACACGTGCCAAGTGTTTGGCTAGTGAGCCCAAGTGTCGTTTGCGCAACCTTATGTGTACAATGTTATTGATATAATTGTATAATCGTTTAAGTGAAGAGCTTTGTTTTGTGCGTTCGCATTGTTTATATGAAAAGTATGTTGGTGTGTTGTACTTATGCACTATGTTTACCTTTCATATGTAGTGACATTGAAATGCCCTGTGAATTGTATTGATATTTCTATTGTGAATGTGACGCGCATTGTGTGTGGACTGAGTCGTGGACTCTGTATGTGGGACATTTTTGGTTATGTGTATGTGCGTGCTAATTTGTGTTGTTTGAATATTATGTGATAATATTCTTGAAGTGGGGGGCAGTGTCACGAATTAGCGTGTTATAAAGCGCGCGCGCAGCCGCTTTCAAGCAGCTGCGCGACAGAACGGCGCGTCCGCGCGCCCAAGAAGCGCGAAAAGACGAAAAAACAAGCATCAAAAGACGCCGGCGCGCCGCATCCTCCTCACCCACTCGAGCCAGACGCAGTCAACACGATCGAACGCCCGGCAAAGCCTGGATCTTTCTAGAAGGAAAGGGTGACGCATCCGAGAGCGATGCCGCCGCGATTCGAACCTACGAGAAAGCTCTCGCCCCTTCTGTAGCCTCGGCTGTACTGCACGCGGAAGAACTCTCCCGACACTTCTAGAAACCGGGGGAGAAGGGATAAAAGCGTGCAATCGACGGTAGAGCAGGGAGTGGGACAGTCAGCGAAGGAGTGAGAGGTGTCGAGAAGTCAGTGAGCGAGTCAGTCGGCCCGGTGATGGTGAAGTTACGCTAAGTGTGGCTCCGTTAGCCAAAGAAGACGTGTTTATGATGGTGTGCGGTCGGCCGATCGTCAATTTGGAAGAATTGGATGACGACACCGTGTGAGCCGTGACAAGTCACGACGACGGTTGAGCTACGACGATCAACGCTGGAGCTGGCGTGAGTGTTTCCTTGAAGAGAAGCATTCGATTACCGTCCAAGTATTGTGGACTGGATACGCCATTATCTATTCAGGACTTTAACTGTCGTTGAATAGTTGTAATGCATGCAATTGCATTCGTAGCGTGTGATCTGTTTGTTTAGCTCCCGTTGTGTAAACACCATCTGAGTATTATTGTGAAGCTGTAACTGGTACCAGCCGAGTGTGCACGTGTTTGTATTATTTGTATTGCCTTAACTGAGAATATATTTCGTTTTCGTTTGTGTTATCGACTCTCGGCTCTGACTCGGTCTTTGGACCACAACCGGCGTTCGCTGGCGCACCAAAGGACCAACTCTAAATTGTCCGCGCTTTCGTGGTGCGTTTTCGGAGGGCCTTGACGCCAGCCCTTAGAATCCGCCCGGCGATTGCCGTCCCCATTAACGGGATTAGTGACGGCAAAGCTTATTTAGGCGAAAGCCGACCATACACTGCATGCTTCAGGCCCCGCGCCCCGTAAGCAATGTGTTAACACAAACGAAGGGCCGGACGTACACAGGCCCGTTCTATTTCTTGCAAAAAAAAACAAAAAATAGGCATGCCTCTCGCACAGCGAAACGTCTGTCCACCTATAAACCGACAGAGGGCAGTGGCAAATCACCGTGTATGACGTGTATGACAACTGCATTACGTGATCGCCGACGCGCCATGAGCCCCGAATAAAAGCGCCGAGGTGCCCGTTAATGTCGTTTGAACTAGTTTGAACGCTCACGAGAATGAATAACCAGCGCTCCGCGCATTCTGTCACCGCGGGTCCACAAATTGTGCAAGTTTCATGCCGCCCACTTGACGACGAGTCTTTAGCACTGCTACCACGTGGGTCTCTCGCTATCCGCAG
This sequence comes from Rhipicephalus sanguineus, assembly GCF_013339695.2. NCBI lineage: Eukaryota > Metazoa > Arthropoda > Arachnida > Ixodida > Ixodidae > Rhipicephalus > Rhipicephalus sanguineus. The sequence goes on along the minus strand of NC_051185.1, from coordinate 51,661,262 downwards.
ACACCCGTTGTGCGGATGCGGCGCGCGATGGCTTCGTTAAATGCCAAATGCAATGCAAATTTGGTTTTATTATTAAATGAGGTAGTTTTAATGGGGGTAAAACGGGAGCGGGTTGCATTGTTTCTGGCCGCTCGCGGAACACTAAGATGTCCTTCACGGAGCCCCTGGGTTCCGCGGAACCCAGTTTCAGAACATATGTCATGGTCATGACATAGATCATGATCATAGATCATGATCATAGAACATAGATCATGCTTCGCTGCATTGCCCTGGCTGCATCCTGTAATTCGGCGCTTCAATTATAAAATTTCTGCTAAGGATGTTGGACTTGTGCCTGACTTGATATGATTCACATGAAACTTCATCCGAAGCTTCAGTTACATTATATCTCATAGCTTTAGTATTTTGCTAAGGCTCTTAATGTACTAGTTGCACGTAAGATCGTAATGACCTTCGACTCTAGGAAAGGTCGAGAAGAACCCACGATTTCAGGAGTCGTAGGCGCACTAAGCCTTCTGATGTGAGCTTTAAGCTGAGTTTCAATGACGCGCCTGACTACGCGAAGGCGGAGAATGGTGGACGCTAGTCTTGTGCCCCGTAAGCAAAGTAATCAGCGTTACGGGGCTGAATTTTTTTCATGTGTTTGTTTAATGTACGAATTTGCTTAAACATCCGTGTCTTTATATTTCAGGGCAAAGTACCATGCTTCTACGCTTTTATTTGCGGTACGGTTCGTCGGAAGCTTGATATACGAACATTGCCAAACTGTGTATCGATGTGGATGTATGGATAGATGGAAACAAACCTTGTTTGAGCATTGAGAAGACCTATTTTGAGCTTTGAACCTACTTAGGAAATAAATTAGGCTGGTCGTAAACGAGCACTGCGTACATTTTCCTGTGTAAAGTGTTTTATGACTGAAGAAGTCATTACAGCAGCAGTAATAGTTCTTACAAAAAATGCAGTACTCTTTGCCATTTCCTACAAGCGATGCGCATTATTACTTGCAGCGATGTGTATTGAAGATACATTAGCAGCAGCTTTTTAAAGGCATACGCGACAAGCGTTCCTACTCGCTGTCAGAATTCTATGCGACTCACAATACAAATGCACGACGAACACACTGTCAGGTGCAGAATGTGTGAAGCTGCTAGAAGTCAGCGGCATTGTCATTACCATGTTATTGCACTGCTGTGGACCTCGCTATCCGACTTCGACGTTTCCACCTCACAGCGCTTTCTCCCAGAGTGGAGCTTGCTGCCCGCGGGGAGTGAAGCTGTTTTATGTGGAAGTGATGCTCCCGGAGTAAAGCTCACTGACCTCTACGCAACGCCTCGGATTCCCGCACAGTTTCTCACTTATTAAGAGGAACGCCTTAAGTGGTTATATTTGCGCGCCCATCCGCGAGATTCGCGCAAGAATTTGTGAGACCCTTAGGATTTGCAAGGTCTCGCGAAGGTCCCGTAATGACTCGCAAAGTATTGCCGAAAACCCGCGTGACCTCGTTTGAGCAATGATGTGCCATTATGACGTCACATATTGCGAAAATTTGTGACGTCATCAGAGGACATCGTTGCTTCGTCAAAGATGAGAGGATTACGGAGGCAGTGCACAACAAGTTAGGTGTAGAACGCTTTCGAAGAGGGGGGGGGGGGAGAATCAGTACAATCGACTGAGAAGAAAGAGTGCACTAGCCTGCGAGTCGTGTGTTAAGCGAATACACTGGGAAGCGAATTTTTCGTATCTATCTTTCTTTTTTTCATATTCGCCTCGAGTTGCCTCGCGTTCGGAGTCTCAATGCTTCTAGCATGTACCCTTGCGCATCGCTTAGAGAACTTTGAAAGGAGATTCTTTGTGGAATTTCATCTTTCTCCTCGTGTGTTCATATCACCGCAAGTAATACTATTGAAGTAGAAGTCATTTGCCCAATCGTCTGCAGTATATGGAGGTAGGGGCTGGAATGAAGAGTTCTAAACCGGCTCTATTTGACGTCATTGTTATTCAGCTCAATTGGGCACCGGGCGAAGCACTCTATGCTCCGGCATTTTTTTTTTTTTTTGCCGAAAAAGCAGCGTTTAGGAAGTGCGATGGCCTAGTACTACCAGTTTTACGGCCGACCGTCCAAAGTGGGCTGGCCCATTTCACTGAAAAACTACCGACCATTCACACTTATAGGGAGAGAGAACAAAACAGCAGTCAGGAAGTTATACTGTCGTTGAAGCTGCCCATAGGCTCACTTTGGTTCTTTGTATCGCTTTCACTCGAAGCGCAAGCACCCAAGCTCACTGAAGCTTAAACGATCATTTACTTATAGGAGAGCTATTATTAAGCGGGGAAATGGAACGAATACCAACTAGCTGAGCTAGAACCCTGTAATTTGGTGTCGTCGGTTCATTAATAACGCGAGATTCGTGGTGAAGCTTGTGCTGTCGTCTGTTTGTCTTATCGAGAAAGATAAATCGTAGGAGATCAAACCCACTGTTACCTTGTGTTATTTAACAATTTCTCCTTTTTTTTCCCAGTTAGTGCTCACAAGGCTTCAACTGAAAAGGAAAACAGTAGCCTAAGTGAAAAGATCTATGCTCAAGTGAGCAATTTACTACGGTACATGAATTCTGGAATACAGCCTGGTGACCTGCCATTAAAGATTTTCGCAGAAGCTATTGGGGCGTCAAATTTTTGCTTTGTGCGTTATTTATTGTATATCTTGGAACCATCCAACAATTCGAATCTATATGAAGTAGACTTCGCAATAACATATACACTTAAGGCTGGACATGTATCCTGGCCAATTGCCTTGATTTGAAAGTTTTCCTCTGTTTTGGGAATCTTACCCTTTTGAAAGGTTTGAGCACATTATCTTGAGGCAAAAATGTAATTGGTACTGAGAACATTGCTGCAAATTGTTCCTTTAATCTTTTGTACAATCTTGATGTGGAGCTACCTGTTGTACAAAATGAAACAAGTCGCGTCACAACATCATCAGTTAAATCAGGTGTGTTTGCCCTGGCAATATCTGTCATACAATTCTTTTAGTTTTATAGATACTTGGAAAACGGGAGATGTAGCATTTAGAATAGATTTATCGGTGATACATGCATCGAATTTGACGAAGAATCCTCAGCGATTTCAAATAGTGCCAATTTAGATTATAGCATCTTTGTGACGACAACCTAGGTTCATTTCAGCATCAGCGCGTTTGTGAGATTGAAGACCAAGATTTCATTCGAATTCACGCAGAGCAGGCTTAAAACGTGACTGCGCGGTTGTAAGCCTCAGCACTCTTCTTATCGTTGTTATCAGAAATGACTATGTAACCCTGAATGATATTCAGCTTTCGTAGTACAACGAGTGCAAAGGTAAATGACGGCAGCTCATACGCCTTTTCAATGATCGACTTCGCTAAAGAAATTATGATCGAGTCGCAATACACGCATGATGAAAACTGGAACATCTCTTTTTCTTTTTTTTTAAAATGCGAAGCATTTCTTAACAAGCCAAAGGCAAATTCACCGTTTTTATCTATCTATCTATCTATCTATCTATCTATCTATCTATCTATCTATCTATCTATCTATCTATCTATCTATCTATCTATCTATCTATCTATCTATCTATCTATCTATCTATCTATCTATCTATCTATCTATCTATCTATCTATCTATCTATCTATCTATCTATCTATCTATCTATCTATCTATCTATCTATCTATCTATCTATCTATCATCTATCTATCTATCTATCTATCTATCTATCTATCTATCTACGTCTGTGTGCTCTAATGGTCGTCTTCTTAACTTGACGTATATAAAATCGGCATTGCAGGACATCTGTGTACGAAGAATGCGATTAACTGGTTCTATGCTGTCTTGCGATATATACAGCTGCAGTTGAAATGGAGACTTGTGTACTACACTTCCGTCCATTAATGGAATAGAAATAAAGCAGCAATACCTGCGATGTAACTACAGTCTCACAGGTGCAGCGTTTACGAAGCATATTGATTTCGCTTTTTTGTTAGTTCTCTCCGCTTTATTTATTTCAATAATTTCAATTTTAAGAAACCACAGCTTTAATTTCACTACCTTCGGGAGCATGCATATGCTGTTCTTTATAATTAATTTTCTTTCTCTATTTCTTACTTCTCTTTCATTGCTTTTCAGATACTGAGAATAAGCAAACAAACTCAGTCATTGCTTAAGTTCTGATATCCTGGGATGTGCAAGTTCTAATTTAGAGCCGGCGAAACGTGCCTCCTTTGATATTTAATGTGTTCGATTTCACTTAGAAAGACCGCATATCCTTCTAACCCGGAACACAGCGATAAAAGTCGCTAACCTTGCAGTTTATATTCTACGCGCTCCCTACTTTTCTGCATAAACTTTTCAGCAGTTGACGGGAATAGGCGCGCCGTTCGAATTCCGGATTATGGTCACGACCGTGGACGTGTAACGCAACATATATGCGCTCACTTCTAGATACCAAACACGGCGTGTGCATCTCCTAGACACTTGCCCCGAAAAGGGCGCACGAAAGAAACTAGTTAGGCGTGGGTGGCAGAACATGTTATGCAGAAACATTGCGTGCGCCGAATCTCGACAACACACCTCAACATATCTCGCTGCTTTTATGAGTTTTGTCGTGGTTGGTGACAACGACAGCGTTTTTCTGCTGTGGCCGCTCAGTGCTTTCAGCAGCGCCGCTCTTCGCGCACTCTAAAATGCTCGCCGCGAATTCCTGGGTTCACTATCGGCACGTGGTGAGAATGCAGTGCTATGATGGCATCCGAAACTGCTGAACACGTTTTTATCTCTGAATGTCAGATTGCTGACGACTTTAAGACCTTCCGCGAGCTTGCACGACCGCGTTGTGAGGAGACTACAGGCGTGTAAAGTTTGAGGGGGTCTGCATTTTAGGACACGTACTCTTCTTTGAAGCAATCGTGTGCAGCAATATTTCATACCTCTTTCTTGTGCTTGGCTTACAAGCATAAGGTTGTAGGTTTGGAGCGTGACTCTTATGCGAATCACGGAGATTTTTATTGGAAACAAAGAGCTGCTAGCCGGTTTCCGTATCACCTGGCCTTAGATGTGTCGCCATACGTGTCTGCGCTGACCTTGGGGCATTTGCAAAACGTCAAATTAACGCAAATGAAGGCAGACACCAAGCCGATGAAGACAGGAACAGTCGCTACTAACAACTGTTTAATCTGAAAACGCCCACAAAAACATATAGACTTAGTCATGCATGCGCTGTGACACATTACGAAAACGCCGCGGAAATTAACATAAAATACGGCAGACCAAAGAGCGCTCCTTATGAAATCATATGCCGAAGAAAGCATTCCTATCGACGCCCCATTGGCAGAGGTTGCTTCGTTGTTTTAAATGCGAAGCATTTCTTAGCGAACCTCAGGCACTTTGGGCGTTTCTATCTACGTATCTATCTATCTATCTATCTAGCCGCCTACGTCAGGGCGCTCTCCTGGTCGTCTCCATTACTTGTAATATACCAAAATTGGCACAGCAGGGCCAAAATTGGCACAGCAGGGGATCAGTGTATGACGAACACGATTCACTGGTCGTGACATGAATAACGCAAAATACCTGTCGCGTACGTTATGAAACCCTTTCTCTCAGTCACGGGTGGGACATACCCACATACCAGAGTTCATGTTATTCGGGTATGTGCCACAGGTGATACAGTATCTCAACCTACACAGTAACCGCGAATACACACATTGACACGCAAGGAAATTGATAATAATAATAACTGTTGGGGTTTTCTGCCCCAGCACCACGATATGATTTATGAGAGACGCCGTAGCGAGGGGCTCCAGAAATTTTCACCATCTGGTATTTTTTAACGTGCACCGAGATCGCACAGTACACGGGCATCTAGCATTTTGCCTCCATAGAAATCCGACCGCAGCGGCCGGGATCGAACCTGCGACCTTCGGGTCAGCAGCCGAGCACCGTAACCGCTACACCACCGCGGCGGACGCAAGGATAGTGAGGAAGCTGAAGACTGAAGACCCCTGGAAGACGCTCAACTACCATACACTCGTTCATGTGTTCCGCAACGTGGACCACGCCGTATAAGCAAAAACTGGGGTCAATGCTTCCTACAAATAAACATGCCGAGAGAACCAGACCTCTCAACATTGCCGGTGACTTCAACATTGATTTATCAAGACCCCAACAACGCCTGGTCTTTATACTATGCGAAAGAAGGCTTGAATATGGATAGCGTATCAAGAAACCTCGCTGCCACGTACAGGACCAGAGGCATCATAGATCGTTTCATCGTAAGAGGCATCCAGGATTTGCACCAGCTGTGCTATACCTCGCACTTCACTACACTTAGACCCTACGAACGGATCCGATTAACAAGTCCGGTTCAGCTGCTGGTGCTCACTAATCACGGAGATGATGACCTTATTCAAGCAATGACGAGAACCCCTTCTACACATACACACGGGTTCGTGAAACGTGCGCGCTTTCTCCGTCATAACGGACAAGTACAAGCATAACAACTGTAACGCAACTGTAACAACTGCAAGTGTGACTGTAACGTACGTGCAGTGCGTCTGCGCGTGCCACTCGGCTGTGTGTATATCCAGGGAAACTTTCCTGAATGAAGCTTCGTTGCGAGTAACGCCTGTCCTGTGCATATGTGTTTCTTCTTTGTCCTGTTCGGATTCGCGCTATCCAGTATTGAAGAATATAAGCACTACATGTCAGCTTACCGCGTCTGGTGTTGGTAACACCCATATTGCTGTTGGCATCGTTACGCAACTGTAAACAAGTGGTTATATAATACATATGCGACTCTTTAACATATGAGTGTGCGTATACCTCTTCCACATTTCTCTAGCGTCATTCCGTAACGTTCCGCTCAATGTGAAAAATTACGCCACAGTCACCATCCGAACCTCAGGCACTTTGGGCTCAACAAAGTGTGACGCGCATGCTTCGCATAACATCGATTCCCACGGTACGTGGGGTCTGCCGAATTTTTTTGTAAAGAAGGCTTCTAAAGCTAACCGAATAGTACAGCTCTTACTACTTCCTAAGTCCAATACACACACAGGCGTTTCATTTCTGTTTTTGTACACGCCGTTGCTTGTCAACAACATAGCAGATCATAGTTTTATTATCAGTTCATTTAGGAGCTTTGCATGCTGGGTTAAAAATATATATTTTTTTGCTGTGTAGAGAGAAAGAGAAGGGATTGTCAGACTAAACATCAAATGCATTGCTCAAGGCACACGTGCTCTCACAATGTTTCCTAATTCGTGACAACATACCGTATTCGTCACGAAACTTGCTCGGTGAATGGTTGCACTGCAGCAACCTTGAACAAGGGTCTTGTGGAAAAAGTGAAAGGGATCAGCGTGTGGAACTAATCCTTCAGGGCAAAGCCGCCGGTGTCCTAACGTGGGGCGGAAGTAATGCGATTACCACTGCTGCATAAAAGGATTGCACCACCCTAGCTCAAGAGAGGTAATTCGCTAGAACACGAGATTAGCGGCTGAAGTAAATAGCTATTCAGAAACGATCGCGGATTTCGAAAACATGTAATCAGTGCAGATTGCGTGGCGCTCCATGTGAGCAATGAAATCGAGTTAGCTTGACCAGCCAAGCGGAAGCACGTTTCCATGCAAAACCTGCCTCAACATGTCCCTTGGGTAATGAGAATTCGAAAGAGGCTCCCTGCAACAGTCTTTGAATGCTTTGCGCTGGACGCGTTAGTTGTTGATCCCAAATCACTGCAGTTAACGAAGTCCTTTCCCGCGATGTACTATTGAAGCTCACGTGAGAATTGGTTATTTCTATTTTTATAGCTGCGGACGTGCGAAGACAGCGAACGCATGTGCTTCTGTAGGATAGTGTATGCCATTCCACGTGAGCCAGCACATCAGCTATCGCGAAGAGTAGATGCGTAATTCAAATCATATTAAAGTTTAATGAGTATCACGCGGGTGTTCAATGCATTTCACGCGGATTTCATGCCAAGGATGTCCACAGTGATTGGTGTAGGCTTAGTCAAACTACTGATTTGCATTACCGAGTGAACTCACCTACATGGCACCAGATATCAGATTGCGTAGCGGAGCATCAATGTATGAACCATCAATGCACAAATTATGGTGTACATTTTTCTATTAATATCATATCTGTTGATCGTAGTGTAGCACTGATAAAGACTCGGGGCAGATATTCATAAGTGACTACATTTTCGCTTTACAATTTTAAGTAGCTTTTATCTGTATATTAACAGCAATATAAATACATTCATAACACTTTAATTCACCAAATGTATTTATAAACATCAACATTACGTGCCTAATCATCACTGCCGGCTACATTTAATGTGTGCAGTTATGCATAAAGTATCTGCTTACTCCGTCTAATCATTGAATAAATTTACAACAATTTTATTTCAAAAACGCACATACTTGCACTGTGGCTATGCCCTCCGCTGGCCCAGACCAGTTCAAGGGTAGTGCGATAACATTAATATGCTTGTCTACAAAAAAAAAAAACTCCGCAAGGCTGTGTGTGCAGTGACATGAGTGCTTTGCAAGATTTTTTTAATCAGGACTGCCTGATTTCCTATATTTCCAAGCATTTGATGCCATAGATCAATCAGTAAAACGACACAGCGTCATGCAAGTCACCCGATGCCGAGGGCGCAGATATTTCGTGGATGCGATGATACTTTACCAATTCACAAATAGAAACACGCCGAGCTAATAACTACGCTGCCAGCAGCAGTGAACCACTTTCATTAGTTCAAGCAAGTTTATTTCACTGCTGTGAGGATTTCCGCCGGGTACACAAGTATATCGGCTTCAATAAATTGAAGTGTCCTGGGCGATACAAGTGTAATAACGCCGTTGGTTCACTGCTTTCCACGTCATATGTGATTTCTTTTTGTCTTTCTAATTTCGTTAGCAAACTTGCTCACTTGTTCATCTTTTCTTGCACGTGTGCAAGAAGAAGGGGGTCGTAAAGAGAGTGATATATCTTGGCACTCTTTTTTTAACCACTACAGGTTTTGCCCAGGCAAGTTGTTTGGTGATGTCATACAACAAAACTTGTGGTCTAAGTATAGCAATCTGGGATCTAGACCACTAATACTGTGAACTAGAATTTTGGGCTCCAGGTGGCACTTTTCCGTTTTCATACGACAATAAATAGGTGTTCATCCGAAAACGGTTACTGCTTCGGATTGCCCGATATCCAATAATTAAGGACCACATGTGCACTCGTCGAGAAGTGAACATACAGTTATCGTCGAAAAAAAAGCCCCATCATTCCTTACGCACTTGTCTAAGACAACTCGAAGGTGAAAGTCATCTTCTGTTTCTGCTCAGTCGTTTAATTGTGTTGATAATCATATGGTGGTTCCGGGCTGTAAAGCCCTAACAAATATTATTAATATTTGATTATTCAATACACGGAAGTTGCGCGCCTACGTCACTTGCTTTTTCAGCGCTTCCTTTTGATTCCGCAGGAACTTTGATTACCAATATATCATGCGGCGAAATCTGTATCTTGGAATTTTTTGAGTCCTTATCAAATTTTTCAGAAGAATTCAGGTTGCCCAGACGAAGCGAATGTTGTTCTCCCTTCTCAATTGTAAGTGTGAGCCAGGTATTTGAACGCACTCTCGCAGCAGTCGGGTTTTTTCTGGCTGCAGTGACGTGATGGAATAATCTCCGAGACCACGATACCATCATAAATATATTAGCGGGCTGACTTTATCATCTATTTTTCGTTTCACGACGAACGATTGTGTTGGTTGCTGTCGCTGCGATTTGAGTGTTCCTTGTATGAAGTTGGCCTACTGGACAACTTGAAAGTAGAAATTATGTTGTCATTTATCCTCGCTTTTTAAAGAAATGAATTATCATTTCGCTTCCTTCAAAAGACATTGGTCTAATTTTCTGCAGTGTATTTCTGTGGAGAATGCACCGCGGTCGTTTTCAAGTTTACGGTTTCTTTCTTCGAAAGGAAAATGACATTTTCATTGTAGCTTATACCAACGTTATACGGAAGATAGTTGTCTTTTCCATTTGCG